>NC_143584.1:106606317-106906317 GCF_048544385.1 Mastigoproctus giganteus | reverse complement strand
CTACAAAATTTTGCACTGATTCCCACATTTTACACACCTCCCTAATCTCATTTGAAGAGAGGGATGTCTCCATTTTTTTCTCCTCCTCCTCAGATGAGATCTCCTCCCTAACCTCTTGCTGTTGCTCGTGATGCAGATCCATCAGTTCATCGGTTGTAAACTCCTGGCCATGTTCCTCCACCAGCTCTTGAATGTCGTCCTTATTCACCTCCAGTCCCATGGTCGTCCCCAAGAACACAATTTCATCAACAACTGGCAGCTTCTGTTCATGAGCAAACCTCTCAACGCAATCAGACCACAGTTTTCTCCAAGCAGAATTGAGGGTTCTCTTGGTGACCCCATCCCAGGCTTTATCGATGATCTTGAGGCAGTTTACGATGTGGAAATGATTTTTACAAAACTCTCGGAGGGTAAGGTTAGTTCCTTCGGTCACCTCAAAGCATCGCTGAAATAGTGCCTTGATGTAAAGCTTTTTAAAGTTTGAAATGACCTGCTGATCCATGGGCTGGAGTAATGGAGTAGTGTTGTGAGGAAGGAACTTGACCTTAATGAACTCGAATTCTTCCAGTAAGTCATCCTCAAGGTCTGGAGGATGAGCAGGAGCATTATCCATAACCAGTAAGACTTTGAGTGGCAGTTTTTTTCTAAAAGGTATTTCTTCACTGCAGGACCAAAGACCTCGTTGATCCACTCAACGAACAAGATACGAGTGACCCAAGCCTTGCTGTTGGACCTCCGCATAACGTTTAATTGGCTCTTCTGTACTTTGCATTTCATGAAGGCTTGTGGATTCTCAGAATGATACACGAGCAGGGGCTTGACTTTGAAATCACCGCTTGCATTAGCACACAGCAAGAGGGTGAGACGGTCTTTCATGGGCTTGTGACCGAGCATTGCATTCTCTTCTGCTGTAATGTAGGTCCTCTTTGGCATCTTTTTCCAAAAAAGCCCCGTCTCATCGCAATTAAAAACTTGCTGCAGCAGGTAACACTCGGAAACCATGAGCTTCTGGAACTCGGCAACGAACACCTCAGTTGTCTTAGCGTCCAAACTCGCAGCCGCTCCGTACTTCACAACACTATGGATGCCACTTCTCCTCTTAAAGTTATCAAACCATCCCCTGCTCGCCTTGAAGCCTTCTTCGTTTTCTGTAGATGTACCTGGCAGTTTACTTACGAGGTCGGCGTACAAGGCCTTTCCCTTCTCACAGATCAAGTTCTCGGTCACAGTATCACCTGCTGGTTGCTTCTTGTTTATCCACACCAAAAGCAACTTTTCTACATCTTCCAGAATACATGGGCGTTGCTTTGATATTCTCGTGACTCCTTTTGCTACATCTAGGCCCCTTAGTTCTTCTTTCTTCTTTAATATTGTGCAAATCGTTGACGTAGACTTCTTATAAAATCTTGCGATGGTGGCCACTTTCATACTTGTTCGTGCTTCCCAATGATTTCCTTCTTAATTTCTACCGTAATCATCTCCTTCTTCGTACCGCCTTCCTTTTCAACCCTTTTTTTTCATTGGGGCCATTTTCATAGTGTACAGTTAATAAAGAACAGTCACTACATTTGAACACAAAATAAAAAAATGCTTTACGCACATACACGTCACAACGCTAGCAAGAATGTTCACTACAATGTTGACTGTATACGAATGAGGTATGCCGACTGAGATCGAACATGCGGGACGATTACCCAATCAGCATGTTATCACGTGACACTTGGCAGACAATTTTTAGGGAATAAAGCACAATTACAAAATGAGGAGGCACGCTTGAGTCACATAAACAAAGCTGCGCGCGTGTAGCAACTGAATAAACAACACCGTAAAAGCAGAGTACACTATTAACACCTCACATTTTACTAAAGCACATTTCTAGGGGTTACTACCATAAAACAATAAAAACAATTTCCAGTTGCGTTTCTGCTAGTGGAATCTGTTATAAACTGGTAGTAAACTCGATCTAATTGCATTTGCGATTATACCGATAGCTGGAATTGTGTCAGTTTTTACGTTATTATGGTGAAATGTGTTTCCCCTTCACTGATATAAAACACTTAAATACATTTTCAGAATCTTCTCTTCATTCCTATCGTGTTGCGTTCGGTTGGTGTTCGACTGCCATTTCTTGTAAACACAAAGGCGAATCGTGCATAAGCGAAGGTTTGTGTTATATACGACATCGTTCCCCTATTTATAAATCGTGTATGATCGAATTCGTGTAGTGTAAACACGTGTTATACGAGGACTGACTGTACTCGTATTGCAAGACCTCGCTTGTTTATCAAGTTAAAATTTATTAAAAATTTTTGCTCGTCTTACAAAACACTCGCAGACCAAGTTACTCGCAATGCAAGGTACCACTGTAAATGGAAGAAATTTTGATGATTATATTTTAAGTTCCATTGTAAAATTCTGCAGTAGATTTCCAAAGTAGCATGTTTGTTAATGCCAACCAAACATGTGATATGATTGGATCATTCATTAATAGTTGGTTTTTCAATATATGCTTTTCATTAGTTGTCCCTAATTATGAATGCATGGACCATTGCTGATTAAACTGTATATCATATAAACATTTAAATTAAAGCTCTCTTTTTTTCTCTTTTTTATTACTACTGCCAACCACGTCTGCTGATTACAAACTGCCTTACAACAAGCGAAAACATTTTAACCTTTCTCAAATATGTATGTGAATCAACATTTTTTCCCATTCCATTTCAAGTACATTTCAAATTGTAATGACTGTGGGTCATGAACAAATGTAACAATGAACAGTTAGATGTATCTTAAAGCATACAATCATTACAAGAAAAACAAAACTGTATGAACTCTTATTTATGAATTACCTCCTGTCTGATGTATATAGTGATCAAATTGTAAAATGCTTAATGTTTATTGTAGGTGTTATTCTTGGTATCCATTGTCAGAAAGTAAATATAATAATTATCCCATCCAATATTAATACTATCTTTATTTGAGTATGTCTTTCTCGTTATGCATGTTTTGTGCATGCTTCTGTGTTTCTGAGTGTGATGTTGCTAGAGAGAGCATTTGAGTGTCTCAGTGACCGGTTGTTAGCATTGTGTCAGAGTTAGAGTAAGAACACAAGAATGGAGATAGAATAAAGAAAAGGGTAGAGTTTTGTTTTCATTAGTGTACAAAGTAAGAAGCTGATAATTGTGAAATAGAGTGATTGTTCTCTTGTGATACTGTAACTAAAAAGAAAAATTTGAGTCCCAAATTGTCCTTTGTGAAACATTAAATATGATTTGAGAGTGATTAACTTGTGCTTATTAGTTAAATTCTTTGAATTGTAATGGAAATCAGTAAACTACAATGGAAAACTCTTTGAGGATAAAAGAATCTCTGTTTGATTTTTCTATTATTTAATAAAAGTAATTTAATTGCAGCTCCTGGGTTATAGGAGTTTCCATTGTTTCTAATAACCTTTCATATTGACCCTAAAGCTAGTGGTAGCAAATGTTAATGCATATGCAGATTAATTTAAAGTGGAGGATTAAGACATCAAATCTGTGGATCAGCTCTACTGTTTTATATATATATTTGATTATAGTCTAAGTAAATAAGGTACATGCTGTTTAATGGTATATTATGTTAGAATTTTTTTATGTGGTGTCCAAAAATATAATAATGATACTATATAAATATAAAAAAATATGTATACCGGCTGGCTGTCCGTTAAAAAAAATATATATATACCCGTATATCAAGGCACCAAAACGCTATAATAGCCAATACCAGCCCCCATAGGCCAAACCTTGTAAAGAAAAATCATAAGTAAAATAAGGTAATAATAATATAACACAATATGTTAATTATGGGTAGCAGGATACATTGAAAGGGACGACAGCTAGGCGGTTTATTTAATTTATTTGAAATTTGTTTAACTAAGAGGGTGCTGGCTTTCACATTCATCGGATATATAATAACACGTGCGCTGCCATGCAGTCTTTCCTTTCTACAGTCGCTTGGTGGTAAGTTTATTGCTATCTCTTAAGCATTATTTCGGGTAGGAAATAGCCATTCCTTTGTTCGCTAAGTTCATACGTTTTTACTTATATTATCCAAAATTCAAGTATTAAACTTATGATATACCAGGATCCCTTTCTATAAGGGACGGGAAATTACACTTCCGGGTATTATCCTACGTACATTATTTTAAGCCTTTTCTTTACTTTTATCTATACAGTAATACCCCGACTTACGCTACCCCGACTTACGCGAACTCGGAGTTACGTGGTTCTTGATTTTTTCGTTTGGCAACGCTGCCGCCCACTATCTTCAAGGTCGTTTTTCATATGTTATCGATATCCGGTGCGACGGCGGAGATTGAGAGCGAAAGATGAACAAAATTAAACTTTGCTGCTTTTATGTTTTTTATATCAGTGAAGGGGAAACACATTTCACCATAATAACGTAAAAACCCACACATTTCCAGCTATCGGTATAATCGCAAATGCAATTAGATCGAGTTTACTACCAGTTTATAACAGATTTCACTAGCAGAAACGCAACTGGATTTTTATTGTTTTATGGTAGTAACCCCTAGAAATGTGAGGTGTTAATAGTGTATCTCTGCCTTTATGGTGTTGTTTATTCAGTTGCTACATGCGCGCAGCTTTGTTTATGCGTATCAAGCGTGCTCCTCGTTTTGTAATTGTGCTTTATTCCCTAAAAATGAGTAAAATACTTAATTAAAAGGTGTGAAAAGGAAGCGTCCTGGTGAAGACACTGCAGATTCAGAGAGAAAAAGAAAAGCAATTATCGATAAACAGAGGCGGACTGGATCAAAAATTATAGTGGCCTCATACTGTAGTTTATGGCCAAAATCACACCGGCCTCGGGCCCACCGGGGTTTCCCCGGTAAGGCTTATGGCCAGTCCGCCTCTGTCGATAGAGAAAAAATATGAAATTGTGAAACGCTTTGAGCGAAATGAAAGACCATGTGATATTGCACGTGCTACAGGCCTAAATGAAGCAACGGCGAAAAGCACATGACAATTGCAAACTTGACAGGTTGAAAATTGAAAAGATCTCAATTGTAAAGGGCTTAAAAATTTTAGAAAACATAGACTCCAACGAAGAACGCGTTATAGCTACAAAGCAAGGAATAAAAAAATTATTAGCTTGCTACGAAGAAATTCTGCGTGAAAAAAAAGGAACGCGCTGTGTCGTCAGACGAATTTGTTAGATTTTATGAAGCCATCGACATCGAAATAACTTTTTAACGTAAGTCATTTGTTTTTTTAATACATATTTTGTATTAATATGTATAAAGAACTGCAATTTTATTAATATTTTTCTTCTAAACTAGTGTTTTTGTTAGTCCTTGGTCCCAATTAAGCAAAATTTATATGTATTTATATGCAAAGTTGTACCCCGACTTACGCGAATTCGACTTACGCGATTTTCGTCGGACCCACCTATCGCGTAACTTCGGGGTATTACTGTATACTATCTAATCCTATTTTTCTTACCTCGTGAACTATTAGAGCAATTCGAGGGGGATTGAGGTACTAATACTATACTTTAACCTTTCTTCCGTTCTCCTTATGTTAGCTATTGCTTCTTTTGTACGTATGTATAATATTATAAAAAAATTTTATGGATGGATATTGGTTCTCTTTATCTTTTTCGCTCCATGCTATATAATTGCGTTTTCATGTTTTCTTTATATATTTGTTAGCTATCGGTCAGGCTATATTTGTTAGCTATCGGTCAATTGTCATCTTGCCTGTGAACAACTAAATTATACACCTAACCATTAGACTTTAATATTACCTTTTGGCTACGTTATACAGGCAGATGACAACAGAAACTGATAGCTCTGTTGATTATTGGAGGGATATATTGAGAGGGTTAGCCCTTGATAATGTTCCTTTCAATGTATCCTACTACCCATAATTAACATATTGTGTTATATTACTATTACCTTATTTTACTTATGATTTTTCTTTACTAGGTTTGGCCTATGGGGGCTGGTATCAGCTATTATAGCGTTTTGGTGCCTTGATATATGGGTATATATATTTTTTTTAACGGACCGTCAGCCGGTATACATATTTCTTTATATTTATATAGTATCATTATTATATTTTCGGACACCACATAAAAAAATTCTAACATAATATACCATTAAACAGCACGTACCTTATTTACTTAGACTATAATCAAATATAATATTACGACGGATGTAATGTTCTATCTACAGTAGATGGCATTAATCCGATCTGGACAATATTGCTTAAGATATTTATTAATTTCTCATATTATATATATGAGTTGCGTCTGATGACTTTTAATTATTATTAAGGGGGTTAATGGATTTATGTGATATATATATATACAGGGTGTCTCAAAAATATTGGTACAAACATTTAGGGGAGGTAGATAACATCTAAAGGAATGCAAATCGAATAGGAACCCATAACCGGAAACGTCACAGGAAAGTAGTAGCAGAGGCACAAGAAGCAGAAATGACACAAGACAGTAATTAGTGGCAAACATTTATTTGACATAATATTAACAATGGAGTACTAGATGGATCTGATAGAGGTGTATAAAGCCTTGAATGGTGTGAGCATGCTCAATGCTGATGGGATTCTTCCTCTTGCTCAGAATAATCACCTGAGAGGACATAAATTCAAATTGAGGAAAGACAGATGTAGGATAGATGTGCGGAAATTTGCCTTTAGCCAGCGGGTAGTTGGTTGGTGGAACAGACTTCCATCCCTTGTTGTGGAAGTTGATAGCCTAAATAAATTTAAGGCTCAGCTGGACAGGTATTTCGAACAGACGGAGGGGTGAAGTGGAAGTTTTTTTTTTTTTTTTTTTGGCTGATGCTGCATAAGCTTGCTTTCTTGCATCATATGCCTCTACTAATGCTAATGCATTTCATGATGTTACAACGGATGCTCGAAGATTCCACCATGAGACGCGATGCATGCGTGACACTGACGCAGCATGGATTGGCGGACACAGTCGAACACACCTGGAGTTTCTTTGACAGTAGCAGCAGCGCAGACGAGTCTCGCCACGAGATCCATTTTTGTCTCCACAGGTGACTCATACACGACAGATTTGAGGGCCCCCACAGATAGAAATCAAGGCTTGATAAATCAGGTGAGCATGGGGGCCAGGCAATGGGTTCACCATGGCCAATCCATCGACGTCCAAAACACCTGTTCGAATGGTCACGAACACACCTTCCATAATGGGCAGGCGCCCCGTCATGTTGAAACCAAATGTTGCGTCTCACATCTACTAGAACCTCATCAAGTAACCCTGGTAGAACTTGTTCAAGAAAGATCCGATATTTAGCAGAGTTCATGCTGGATGGTAACAGGTATGGGCCAACTAAGCAGTCACCAACCATACCTGCCCACATTTATTGTGAAGCGATGTTGTGCTGCATGGGGGTGCATACCGTGTGGGTTGTCGTGAGCCCACACATGAGCATTGTGCTGATTGTATAAGCCTTCCCGAGTGAAATAAGCCTCATCCTTGAACAAAACGTAGGCTGGAAAATTCAAGTCTTGAACACTTTCTTGAAAAAACCACTGCGCAAAAGCCATACGTGCAGGATGATCTTGGGGGAGCAGTAAGGCCGCCGTAGCCTAGTGGTCAGGCACGAGGGTGCATAAGTACACGTGCCTTGAGTGACCGGGGTTCAAGCCCATGACTGCTGAATATGGTGCTGTTTCTTATATTCTGTCTATCTTGTGAACTCCTCTGACCGTTTGGTCATCCCGGAGTATAAACAGAAAATTTATTTATTTATTTATTTAACTGAACCCTTTGGAGATGAAAGGGGTGTAAGGAATCGTGGTGCCAGACATGCTGTACACTGCAACGAGACACTCCTAAGGCAGAGACAACAGCACGTGTGCTGGTAGTAGGATTATTCTGGACAGCATTCAACACACTTCCTTCCACGGCGGGAGTTTGCGTCGAACATGGTCTGCCCGCACTGCTCCTATTACCTCTAAATGATCCATAATCGCACAAATTTTGATGCACACGTGCAAACAAACAGTGGTCTGGTACATGTCTGTCTGGGAAGCGTTCTCCATAAATTCGTTGAGCGGCTCGTCCATTGTCCTCTGCTAATCCATACACTAGGTGCATGTCTGCCAGCTCACAGTTCATATATCGATGCATGCCCTTCATGCGGCGACTACTGCTTCAATGAGTAAACTAGAAATTTTCCCTCTCACAAACTGATGAACAGCGCCGTGTACTGGAATTATGGTGATGTTTCCGGTTATGGGTTCCTATGCGATTCACATTCCTTTAGATGTTACCTACCTCCCCTAAACATTTGTACCAATATTTTTGAGACACCCTGTATATATATATATATATATATATTTTTTTTATTTTTTTTTATTTTTTTTTTGTTTTGGCTTAAGATTGCATGAAGATAAGATTGGCTTTTTAATATTGATAAATAATCATTAACTTTATTGCGCACTCCATTTTTAGGTTAATGAAAATAATATAGGTATGTATAATCTAATGCATGAGCTATGACTTGCATGATACTATTTATTTTGAATGTCTATAACTTTATTCGAAAATTCAGATTATAACCTTTTGTGCCTTTTCAGAAGTTATGTTTGTTCATTATTCTAGCGTATTTCTCTTGAATGTTAAGTCAACAGTTGACAGAAATGCAATGGTTCTAAATCTATGTGATAAGTAGGGAACTGAGTTGGATCTTTATTAGTTTGCTAAATACTTTCCACTGAAAAATGGGGGGGGGGCAGTCACTGAATTTGGAGTCATTTATGAAACTGAAGCTTAGTTGAACTATTTACATCTTTCTTTAGACTGTTTTAAAAGATTACTTCAACTCTTGCAATCATGTATATACTTTATGATATGCTGGGTACTGTTTATATTTGTTGTTTTTTTGTCTTTTCTGAGAATTTATGACAAAGAAAAGGATTACAAAGTGATGTCTGTTTATGTGTGAATTGTCTTTAAATTTGTCCAGTACATGCTGCCATCTCTTATCTGTTTCCAACATTCAAATTTGAATGTTGAAAATCTGGGTATTCAAATCAAAATAAGAAGACAGTTTTAGCTGATTATAGCATGAAAAACCTTTGAAAATTTGAGACATTGCACTTAACGACAATTGTTGTCTGATTTTGACTGCAAATGCCGAAATTGTAGAAATTTTCTGGAATTCAGATCCAGAAGTTGGTGAAATCAAATTAAGTAGATTATAAATAAATAGATTTAGAGGATTATTATTACTTCAAATGAATTGAGTTTTTAAACTATATTTCACAAATTTTCTTAAAACTTTTTTTTTTTGTTTGTGTTTGATTTCTGACAGTTTTATTCTAGTTCTGGGCATTCAAATAAAAACAAGAAGAAAATAGTAATATTTAAAAACATTATGTATTTTTTTATTGAACTTTAAAATTTCATTAAGAAAATCATTTCAGAGAGCCCAATCCTATCAAAAACTGATAATAGGAGCTTACTCACACATTCATTTAATCCTTTTGCAATGCACTTGCAAAAGGATTAAATGAAAACTTTTATGTTATCCCCATATTATTACACTTCATTAAATTTACTAACCTGACCAGGCGCCTCTGTAGCCAGGTGGGAAGGAGCAGCAGTGTGTAGCACACGCTTCTTGATCAGACCGGGGTTCGAGCCCGTCACCACCAAATACGGAGGATGTGGAAAGGTCGGGGAATGACCACCGCATATCCTGGAACAATATGACCTTAGTTGCTAATGCTCCTAAAAAAAAAAAAAAAAACCAAAAACTAACCTGACCATATGCAAGTCTATGGAATGATAATACATGGATGTCATATGAGGAAAAATATCTGTTTCATCTTGCTTAGGACACAGATGTTTCCAAATTGCTAAAGTGGCAATGTATTGAATAAATAATAGTACAGAGGTGAAACTGAGCTCAAGAAAGAACCAGGTACGTATAAAATACTGACTGACAGGAGGACCAGGAGTTATTTTAAGAAAAATTTATAGAACTGCACAAGCAGGAAAATTAAAAAGGAAAATAAAATCATATGGTTATATTATGTTTCATTTACTGTAAATATAAGTTATTTTTACATATATATACATATGCATTGCAATAATTTTATATAATTATACCACACAAAACTAATATTTCTTATAATATAATAACTCTTGAGGACGACTGACAGAAACACACACACACACAGGCACCATGAGATGTCTGGTTACCTTATCTCAGCATCAGATGGTGGATAGTTGGGAACTGTGAATAATCATAGGCAAACCTATAAGTGTTTCCATGAAACAGAGCTGCATACCATGAATTTTCACAGAAGGGCTGCAGCCCACAAACCTTTGATAATGAAAACAAATCCACGCCATTGATTGGTATGGTGCAAGGCACATGGAACCTGAACGTGGATCAAATGAAATTGGTCCTGTCGATCAGTAAGTAATGCTGTACTTTTCTGGTTTGAGGGGCACCTTTGGTTATGGAGGTTGCTGCAAGAATGTTTATCATCCAAGTGTGCTGTCCAAATGTGAACTTGACAGGAGGAGGTGTCATGATTCTAGGATATTTCTTGTGGCGTATGAACTATTTCCACTGGTTGCAGTGCATGGAATCATGAATGCTGCATCCTTCCTAAATATTTTGAACTATTCTGTGTTTCCTGCATTATGGTAATTTTATGGAAGTGACTCTTATACCTTCCAACACAATAACACTCTGTCTCACAAAGCAGGTACTATGAACTTATGCTTTGAGGAGAATAACATGGTAACAATTACAATGGCTAACACTGAGTGCAGACTTCAATTCAACTGAAAGTCTTTGGGATGAATTGGAATGGACAATTAGAGCAATGCCAAGATGGCTGTCTTCTTTAGTGGAGCTCACAAATGCCTTAAAACAATACAAAATTTGTGCATTATATTGTGTAAACTTTCAAGCAGTGGTGGCCTGGGGAACCCGAATAATATTTTACCCCTGCAGTTATGTGAAACTATCTAACAGATACGACCAGCTTTCAAACAGAATTGCTAGTCTTCCCCAGTGCATTGAAGCATTTAATATGACTAAAGACAGGCCACATACATACATACTACTTTTTCTGAATAAATACATGTTTTGTTTATAACTACAAAGTGACCCATGGCTTTTGGTAGGATAATGTATATAAAATACAATGTTAGTTAAAAATGCCATAGAAAGGTGGCACATCACAAATCTTGTATAACTCATTAAAAAATATTCATATTCTTAAGCTTTTAGACATAACATAGGCACTCATGAGTAGGCTGAAAAAAATTAATGGTTGCTGCTGTTTTGAACATAAATTGATTAGAATCTTAATTGCATGCAGGATAAAAGTTGATATTGCTCTGACAATAAGAAGTTGCAGTATAATTCTTGAATAGTCCAATAAAGATTCTAATGAGTTTATTTTCAACATAGTGATGAATAGATTTTTTTGACCACAGTAAAAAGTTCTCTTATGGATATCCAGACAGACTACAATCAGATTACCTCTACATTACTAATCACCATAATTTGGTAAAAATTGAAATTGATGGCCTATAAAATATCTTTAAAGCAGCTACTAGATAGTCTGGATAGTATCAAGCTAGATAGTGCTCCCCCTTCAATCCATAGGTACTTTATTTTGACATCCGTGTATTTAACCCTTATCAGCCATTAACATGTTAATGAACGCAAGTCAATTTTGTCTTGTTCTGGTTATGCATTTATGCATTTCAGCTTTTTGAGATGGCAGAAGCTTCTCATTGTGCATTGTATCATGCAGACTTTCAAGTAGTGGTGGCCTAGGGAACCTGAATAAGATTTACTCCTGCAGTTACGCAAAACTGTCTAACAGATAATTTGTAAAAAAGTTCAATAAAGGCTGCTTCATCGAACACACTTTATGTTTCTGTTATTATATTCTAGAGGTAGAACTATGAGTTTTGAAAAGTACAGTAATATAAATATAAGCGCATAATCATTTCAAAGTGATAAGGAAAAAATTCACAACAGAGAAAATTCTAAAATAAAAAAAAAAGCCAACTAAATGCTCAAATCGTGTTTGTATTCCTATAAAATTTTATGTGGGAAAATTTTAAAATAATAACAATGTTATCCAAGTCAAAGTCCACATGTTCATGCCCACTTACATTACTATATTTTTGGTTTATATTTATCATAGAAGTTTGTCAATGAAAATTTTCATTTACTTTTGTGATAGCTTACAGCTCTTGTTGATCATCATATCATGTGGATGTTTGAACTAGAGGTGAGAGCTTGAATATTATCTCACACTGTTACAGTGATTTATCTTCATAAGCTAATATCAAATGGAGAAATAATGGCATAAATGTAAACAAGTAGTGTGCCACATGTAGTATGCATAATGCTTGGCCGGAAATGACATTTTTTTTACATTAGGGACTTACAACAAAAAGAAGTGTCAAAAAGATTTTTTTCCCCAAATTTCTTAATGAGTAGTTAAGTACACAGGTTAAGCATAATAGCAAAAAAAAAAAAAAATAAATAAAAAGTTAGTGGCCCTATGTATCATCAGTTCTTTCTTTAACAATAAAAACTGCTTTCTAGTTTTTGTTCTCATTATTTTTCTAGCAAAAAAAAAATATTTCATCAGGAAATAAACTTTTTATATTTATAGGGAACCAATCTTTTTTTTTTTTTAATTTTTATTTTTTGCTGGTTTGTCAGTATTACTAAATAAAATTAATTATAGTATTATGTTTAAAAATTATCGGTTTTATTTAGTATTATTTGCATTATTCGATCAATATTTTTATAAGGATCATTAAAAACTAATGCTTTAAAACACTTGAGGGTCTATTTGGGAAGAGAGACAATGCTTTCTGAATAATCCTCCTGAAAATGCTGTTTAGTAGTGTCTTTGCAGTGGCTATACAGTTTTGCCATCTATGTAGAAAAGAACTGGGGATCCATTTCTGACTACAAACCAAAGGAATTTCTGTACAGTTTCTTCTTTTCACTTGGGATTGTAGTTATCTAATCTTATGTAGAGGTGTATGATTTTCCTCCCATATATATCAAAATCCGCATGGCATGTACAGAATTTACTGACAAAATACAGTAAACCCTCGCCAATCCGTATTAATTGGCGGGGGGAGAAGTCATATGAATTAAGTGATAATTTGGATTGTGAAGCAAAAAATAGCTTTAAAAGAACAAAACTTAGAACACAAATAAATGGAAAATTGAATAAATAAAATATAGGTAGTGCTGATGAAAATAAATAAAAAAATATTACTGTACAGCCTTTATTTAAAATCTATAAAAAGACACATTTATCCATCAATAGATGGATTAATGTTTTGTCTTTTTATACATTTATCAGGTGGTGCTGGCGTCGTATGCCAATGCCACTTGATTGTTGTTATGAATACCACTTTAATACAGCTTCTTCCAGCAACACTTGCTTAGGCTTTTTTAATGTCTGTCTATTTGATATGCTGCTTTTATCACCCCTCCCCACATCGAATTTCAAATAAAACATCTTTATAGATTCTTTTTGTTTTTTAACATGTGACACAGTCTATTGGCCAGTACCAAATTCTTTAGCAATTTTTTTTTCCAGGAACACCATTTTCAAGTTGTTCTATCATTTTGAGCTTGTTAATGATAGTTAAAGTAACATGTTTTCTTTTTATTCCAAATTTCAATTCTTTATAACCCATAATTATATAAAATATGTTAACTTATGCACATATGTATAAAGAAGTATGCAAATGAAGTGATATAAGCAATAACATCCATCTGATGCAGAGTCAACAACGATACTGAACAACATGCAAGAAAATGTAATGTATGGTCCATCTCTCTCTCTCTCTCATATTTTGATCCGGATTAACTGGAACCAGATTAATTATTATTATTATTAGCCATATGGTGCAAGGAAGCCTGAGGCTTATGCTGCACTAGTCAAAAGAAATTTAAGTATCCTGAGAGAGAGAGAGAGAGAATCACCAAAAAGAGAAGAATGATGGCGCCTCCGTAGCCAGGTGGGCAGGAGCAGCAGTGCGTGGCACACGCTTCTTGATTAGACCGGGGTTCGAGCCCGTGCCCACCAAATATGGAGGATGCGGAAAGGTCAAGAAATGACCACCGCATATCCTCGGAGCAATATGGCCTTAGTTGCTAATGCTCCTAAAAACCTAACAATAATAATAATAATAATAATAAAGAAGAATGATGATATCCAACTCAGGACCCTGGGTGTGCCAAGCCCATACTCACCAGATGTGAGCCCCTTCAGAGAGGGTTTACTGTATATGAATATCTTATGATCCCGGTTACCTGAAAACTTGATTAAACAATTCTGCCCAACAAAATATATTTACTGAAACTTATCATCACTGAATATATAGAACTGTATTTCAATGAATTCCCCCATTCATTGTGATTACAATTTTATAAAAAAAACAAGTAGCATAGTCACAGTATTTTATAGATTCTTGTCTTACTTTTGTAATTGGTGTCATCTCTGTCTGCTTTGTAAAGCATGAGAAGAGAGAGTAAAACTAGAGGTTGCTGGGTCAGAGCTGTATTACAGAGAAGGAGATGTCAAGCACCATTTAGAATATATTGTTAATAAATAAAAAACGTATTGTCTGAAGACAGTTTTTTATAACATTTATGCCTATAGCAAACTCTGTCTTGCCTTTTAGTGGTGGCAAAGCAGTTGCTGCTCCAGCTGTGCCACTATGGTCAGTGACCCATCCACTTATCTGATTTGAGAGGGGGAATAAATATTGTTTCAGAGTCTCAAAATGAGATATTCGCAGCATTGTTTGCATTTTCTGTGTAAGCTATAAATATGAATCTTTGAGGTTACTGAGGCCCCTTTCAGAAAGAATAATTTGAATGTTCCAAAGTGCAGAGTCATGTATACCACAAAGCTTTACTTCTACAAAGCTTTACTTCTATAAAGCTTTGTGCTAAATGAATCATTTGTAAGGTTGATCTGTGAATCCATTGTTTGGCCACTTTAAATATACATTAAGGCAGCTCTTGTTCCCTCCCTTCCTCCCTCTCTCTGAGCTCTTATTATTTGGCATTACAACAGTGCCAATTGCAGAAGGTTTCCTTTATTGTTGGATTGATTGTTATTTAAAATCTTCTGTTCCATTTATTTACTCTAACCACATTACAAAGAATTTTTATTCATAAATAAATTTACTTGGCTTCTCATTGAATAGTATTAGCTATGTAGTAGTGTAATGTGGTGCATTGAAGCCCCTGGTTTTTACTGCACCAGCCAAAAAATTAAATTAAATTAATGAAACTATCTATATATACCTTGCCTCACATAGGCACCTATCCAGCTGACCATTGAATTTCCCTGAGCTGCCAGCCTCAATGAAGATAACTTATTCCTATAATTGAAAACTCGCTGGCTTCACCTCCAAGCAGAGGTGAAATTGATTCTTATACTGCTTCTATTGGGCAGTGATGTTATGGATTAGAAAGCCTGCTGGGGTCATCATGGGACAAGCACATATATAGGCTGTATTAAGGTTACTATAAGAGATTAAAGAGAGGGCGCTGACTCTCTTTAAAAATTACAGCTATGAATTACAGGCTCCGAAAAAGCGATAAGTGTTTGCCTTTTTATTTACATAATTGTTATTTTATATTGTACTTAATACGTAGTCTTATAGTTATAGTTACGCTGGTTATTTTTATTTTAATTTAGATAAAGAGTTTTTGTGGATTACTACTTAATATACATAAAACCGTTATTTCGTTCGAATCTTGCAGCCATTGTTTTTGTATAGAGTGGTAGGGATTTCAAATTTTTAATTGAGGTAGCTCTAACGCATAATTATATAGAGTAATACGCTTCACTGTTTCTATTAGATAGTGTAGTATTGACATTTAATTAATTTAATTTATTGATCTTATTAATTTAAAATAGCATGCCCCAAACTAGAGCAGCAAAGCAATGGGCACAAAGTGGCAGGAGTGCTGTGACTCAGGGGAGAACGAAGGGGGGGGGGGCAATTCTCCAATGCATCACAGCATAAAAAAATGTGCAACTTGTGAAATGCTTGCCGAACTCTCTGGAACAGAACTTGATATTGCCATGGGGGATGTCTTTGTGTGTGCGCAAAGTAAGGAGTGTAAGGAAATCAGGCGACAACTCAGCATTGTTATGGGCCTATATGAGAGTTTGAAGGACAGGGTGAATGCTCTCGAAAGATCTAAATTGAAGGGCCCATCAAGCTCTCAGCTGCGCACATCAACGCCAGAGCTTGCACTTGGTCATCACGCAACACAGCGGCAACCCCCAAGGCAGAATGTGCTGGTCCCACAGGAACTAGTAGTTGGTGACTCTGTTGTCAGGGAAACGGGTAACATGCTTTGTAAAAAGGATAGGTGGAACAGGACCAGGGTATGTCTGCCAGGGGCAAAGGTTGATGACGTTGTAGAGAGGATATCGTCTTTTAAGGGCACAAAAGGTGATAGAGTTGTACACGTTGGCACTAATGATATTAAGAGTAGGAGACCGGCAGAATTACTTAACAAGTACAGGTCACTGTTGAACAAAAGCCAAGAATTAGGGTTCAATTTGAAAGTGTCTGCAATTCTGCCCAGACATGATAGGAGGGAGTATATGATGAGAGAGCCTTGTCAATCAATTTGGCCCTGGAAAGATTGTGCAAGGCTCAAGGGAGAGAATTTTTTTCAGCCTGGTCTGTATTTGTTAACAGGAGAGACTGCTTCTACAGGTGTGGGATACACTTAAATAGAAAGGGTGCAAGGATATTTGCTGATGCTATCGAGGCAGTGTTAGGTGGGTCAGAAAACTGATAGCTTGGGAGGAATACAAGGACTAATAGTTTAACAGTAGCCGTAGGCAGAGGTGAAGGTGATTCTTGCACAACTTCTATTAGAATAAGTAGCAACCTGGAGCGAGGGGTGTTGGGGGTTTCAGGGACGGATGGCAGTCATCCTGAAATAGGTGGGTATATGGGATGTGTTAGGGTAACTAGGAATAGGAGCATGTATGCTTGCATGTATACCAATGCTAGAAGTATAGTAAATAAATTTGATGAATTTGAAGTGTTGGTCAAGACATCAAAGGCGGATATTGTTGGTATAGCAGAGATGTGGTGTCACACAGATATAAGGAATGCAGAACTGGAATTCGGGGAGTACAATGTGTACAGAAAGGAATAGACAGGATAGAAAGGGAGGAGGTGTTATGCTGTTAATTAAGAAAAACATAAAATCAAACCCAGTTGATATAGATGAACAGTGCACTGTTGAGTCAGTTTGGTGTGACATAAGCACTGCGAAAGCAAAAATAAGAGTTGGAGTGTGTTATACGCCTAATGACTCAAATGAGTACAATGAACAATTACACAGAGAAATAGAGTGGGCCAGTAAATCACAATGTCTTATAATGGGGGATTTTAACTTCCCAGATATTGACTGGAACTTGTGGGTTGGGCACTCACACACTAGTCAGACTTTTGTGGATTTATCGGATGATTGTTTTCTGCAGCAGCATGTTCGAGAGGCAACCAGAGAAAGTAATACTCTTAATCTGGTTATCAGCAGTGATCATTCGTGTATTAGGAATTTGCAGATAAAAGAACCATTAGGTGGCAGTGATCACAGTGTACTGACGTGGGATTTACTTAAAGATTTAATTACCATTAGGGGTAAAGGAAAGGGTTTTTGCTTCCGTAAAGGCGAGTACAGTGGTCTCCGACAGTTTTTAAATTCTGTACAGTGGGATAAACTGACGATGTTACCAACAATAAATTCTAAGTGGGAAGCATTCAAGGAATTAATCGTGCATGCTACTATAAGTTTCATACCTATTAAGAAATATTGTTCAAGGTTTAGGCCTAAATGGTTATCAAATGAACTAATGACATTCGTGACAGAGAAGAAAAATGCATGGGATGCATATAAATTATCAAGCGACTCAGAAGCCTATGGCAGATATAAGCTAGTCGGTAATCAGGTCACAAAGGAGGTTAAGCAGGCGAAGGCAGATTACGAGAAATCCTTGGCAAAAGATGCTAAGAAAAACAGCAAGGATTTCTTTACTTATATAAACTCTAAAAGGAAGGGGATGAATCTGATTGGTCCACTTGACATCGTCGGTTCGACTTTTGATGATCCTGCTCAGATAGTAAACAAACTGAATGAGTCTTTTGCATCAACATTCACACATGAGGAATTATTAAGGTTTGAAAATGGCAGAAGGTTATCAAATTGTAGCAGGATACTTAATGATTTTGTAATAATTGAGAGCAAAGTGGAGGAGAAATTATTGAAGTTAAACATAAGAAAAGCACCCGGGGTGGATGGGATCTATCCAGTTATATTAAAGGAGGCGGCAAAGCAAACCCTTAGCCATAATTATGAGAGCATCCTTGGACTCAGGGGAGGTTCCCACGGACTGGAGATGTGCAAATGTATCCCCAATTCACAAAGGGGGATCGAAGGGTGACACGAGTAATTACGGACCAGTTAGTTTCACTTCTGTTCTGGGTAAAATAATGGAGTCACTGGTTAAAGATGCATTGCAGGATCATCTAGACAAGACTGCAGCAATAATTCAGACACAGCATGGGTTTGTTAAAGGAAAGTCTTGTCTGACAAATTTGATAGGATATTATGATGTGGCTACAAAGGAACTGGATGCAAAAAATAATTTTGATATCATATATTTGGATTTCAGAAAAGCTTTTGACACTATTGCGCATGGAAGACTATTGTACAAATTGGAGCAGAATGGTATTAAGGGTAAGTTGCTACAATGGATAAAAGGATGGTTAAGTGGGAGAAGACAGAGGGTGGTAATCAATGGGTGCTGCTCTTCGTGGACTAATGTTATTAGTGGAGTCCCACAGGGTTCAGTGTTGGGTCAACTGTTATTTTGTATATTTATCAATGATATTGATGAAGGTATATCAGGCTTAATGTCGAAGTTTGCAGATGATACATAGGTCGGCAGGGTTGTTAATGACAGTAATGGCAGTGTGCTGCTGCAACAGGATCTAGATAATTTGGGAAGATGGGCTGAGAAGTGGCAACTGAAGTTTAACATTGACAAATGCAAAGTACTGCATATGGGTAGAAGTAGCCCCAGAGAAACGTACCAACTGTGTGGTACTACACTTAAGGTGGTAGAAAATGAAAAAGACCTGGGAGTAATTGTGCAGGCAGATATGAAGTTTTCTGAGCAATGCAGACAGGCTGCCAGGGCAGGTCATGGGGTTTTGTCAATGATATATAGGAATTTTGCTAGCAGGGAAAAGGAGGTGATTATCCCTCTGTATAAGGCTATAGATTTACTTGAGCATGTACAGAGATGGGCAACAAGATTGGGGAGGTGAATGAAGGGATCCTCTTACCAAGAGAGGCATAAGTTCTGCAAATTGCAGTGGCTGGAGACTAGGCACTGCGCGGTGATCTGATTGAGGTGTATAAGGCCTTGAATGGGTTGAGCACGCTGAATTCCAATGGGATCCTTCCACTTGTTCAGATTACGAACCTAAGGGGGCATTAATTCAAATTAAGAAAGGACAGATGTAGAATAGATGTGCAGAAATTTGTCTTTAGCCAGTGGGTGGTTAATTGCTGGAACAAACTTCCGTCATTGTGGAAGTTGATAGGTTGAATAAATTTAAGGAGGAACTGGACAGGAATTTGGAGGGAATAGTGTGATTTTTTTTTTTTTTTTTTGGCTGATGCTGCATAAGCTCATACACATGCTTTCTTGCATCACATGCCACTACTACTACTAAGAGCAAAAATATGCACACTATACCAATGCTAAGAGAATAGTAAATAAATTTGATGAAATTTGAAATATTAGTCATTACAGTGCACATCATAGGAATATTGTAAACGTGGTGCTCAGATACACAGGAGTGTTGTGCTCTTGGTTAAGAAGCACATAGAATCTAAGGTATTTGCGCACTCACTTGGCATTGGTGGCCAATGTATGGTTTACTTAGTTTGGTATTGACGTAAGAACTGGAAAAATAGCTGGATAGATACTCAACACATTTTGTAAAATGTGTTGGACTTCCCAGCATATTTTTCAAAATCATAATTTTATAATTTTGGAATACAGTGGACACCACTTATTGTGATCACTTCATTGATAAAATTATCCGATGAAACAAGAATGTAGCCTTTTATTGATGCAGAGACTTGTGTATGTAAAAAGGTGGAAGTGGACAAAAAAAAAAAATCAATATAAAGTGCTTTCATTTGATTGCCCTATATTTCTTCTAGAATGTTATCAATAAAAATGAAAGTGTCATATGTTCTGGAAATCAATACAAACCATTAAAAACAAAAAGAGAAAATATTAAAATCAAGAATTAGAAAACAGTTAATGCTCTAAAGTTCAATTGGTACAGATAATAGACTTTTGTACAATAACAACACTGAAAACCATATGAAGCTTCCTACGTACTAAATTGTAAGTGCTGGAACACAGAATTTTATGTGTGTGCAAACGGATAAGTTTTTTGGAAATTTTTATGGTCTTTTTGATTAATTAACATATTAAATTTTGTTTTTCAAATTGTTTAAGTAGTCTTAGTCATGTTCATTAGCTTATTTTTAAATTAGCTAGTGATTTTGTAAGTTACGACTTACTACTTATACCGCTATTGTATCGGAGTTTTGGTGCGAATATTGTAGCACATTAGCATTAGTTGAGGCATATGACGCAAGAAAGCAAGCTTTATACAGCATCAGCCAAAAAACCCTTCCCATTTCACCCATCTGGTCACTCCAAATGTGGCGCCTCCGTAGTCAGGTGGGCAGGAGCATCAGTGCATAGCACATGCTTCTTGATTAGACTGAGGTTCGAGCCCGTGAGCCACCAAATACAGAGGATGCGGAAAGGTCAGGGAATGACCACTGCATATCCCCAGAGCAATATGGCCTTAGTTGCTAATGCTCCTAAATAACAATAACATATAACACTCCAAATGTTTGTCTAGTTCAGCTTTAAATTTATTTAAGCTATCAACTTCCACAACAACAGATGGAAGTCTCCAGCAATCGACTACCCACTGGCTAAAGGCAAACTTCTGCACATCTATTCTACAACTGTCTTTCCTCAATTTGAATCTGTGCCCCCTCAGGTACTTAATCTGAGCAAGCAGAAGTACCCCGTCAGCATTGAGCCTGCCCAAACCATTCAAGGCCTTATACACCTCGATCAGATCACATTGCAGGTGGCTAGTCTCCAGATGCTGAAACTTGAAGAACTTAAGACTTTATTTGTAAGTGCACCCCTTTGTCCCTCTCACCAATCTTGTTGCCCTTCTCTGTACTCGTTCTAGCAGCTCTACATCCTTCTTAAAATGAGGCATCCAGACCCGTACGCAGTACTCAAGGTGTGGCCTGACCATTGCCCTATACAAAGTATACAAAGGGATAAACCCCTCCTTGTCTTTGCTAGCAAAATTCCTATAGATTATTGGCAAAACTCCATGATCTGCTCTGGCACGTTTCTCTTGGGTTACTGCTACCCATATGGAGCACTTTGCATTTGTCAATATTAAACTTCAGTTGCCACCTCTCAGGCCATCTGCCTAACTTTTCTAGATACTGTTGCAGTAGCATACTGTCTTTACTGTCATTAACAACCCTGCCAACCTTTGTATCATCTTCAAACTTGGACATTAAGCCTGGTAATACCTTCATTGACAAATACACAAAATAATGATGAGCCCAGCACCGAACCCTGGGGGACTGCTAGTAACATTAGTCCATGAAGAGCAGTGTCCATTTATTGTCACTCTCTGCAGTCTCCCACTCAACCATCCCTTTATCCATTGCAATAACTTGCCCTTAATGCCATATCGCTTCAATTTGTACAGCAGTCTTCCATGTGCAACATTGTCAAAAGCTTTCCTGAAACCAAATATATGATATCAAAATTATTTTTTTGCATTCAGTTCCTTTGTGATCACATTGTAGTATCCAATCAAATTGGGCAGACAAGACTTCCTCTTAACAAAACCCATGCTGTGTCTGAGCTATTATTGCTATCTTGTCTAGGTAATCCTGTATCACCTCTTTAACCAATGACTCCATTATTTTCCCCGTAACAGAAGTTAAACTAATAGGTCTATAATAATTTGTGCCACTCTTTGAACCTCCTTTATGAATTGGGGATACATTTGCACATCTCCAGTCCATGGGGATCTCCCCTTGACTCTATGCTCTCATCAGTATGCTCTCATAATTATGCCTAATGGTTTGCTTACTTCCCTTGCTGCCTCCATTATAACTGGATAGATTCGTTCTACACCCAGGTGCCTTTTTTATATTTAAATTCGACAATTTCTCCTCCACTTTGCTCTCAGTTATTACAAAATCACTTAGCTCCCTGTTAGAGTTTGATAAACTTCTGGCATTCCCCTCCTTGAATAACTCCTCATGTGTGAATTTACTCATTCACACATGAATGAGTAAATTCACAAAATACTTATTCAGTTTATCAGCTACTTGAGCAGGATCATTAATAGTTGAACCATCTATGTTAAGTGGACCAATCTGATTCATCCCTTTTCTTTTAGAGTTTACATAAATAAAGAACTCTTTGCAGTTTTTCTTTGCATCCTTTGCCAAAGATTTCTCATAATCTGCATTCACCTGCCTAACCTCCTTTGTGACTTGATTACAGACTAGCTTATATCTGCCGTAGGCTTCTGTGTCGCCTGATAATTTATATTATACTGTTTATTGTACTCATCAGAGTCATTAAGCCTATTGTACTACTAAGTTTATTGTACTCATCAGAGTCATTAAGCCTATTGTACTACTAAGTTTATTGTACTCATCAGAGTCATTCTTGCATCATTTGCCGTTACTATTACTACTACTAACTATACAAAACTAGAGCAATAACTAGACATGCAATTTGTCGGAGTTCAATTTAAAAAATTTTGGTGTTACATAATCACTTTCACTGCATATGCATTAGCCATGATGAGGCAAAAAAGCTATAACAAAAACCGAAGCACTGATTACAATAAATGTAATTTTTTTCTGCATATTACAGTATATGTCTGATCAAGACTTCATAAAAGTGATAACATTATCTGTGATCACAGTAAGTGCTGTACATTATTAAGAAGCAATCCAGTATCAGAGAGTCTTATAATGGGGGATTTTAATTTCCCGGATATTGACTGGAATTTGTTGGTTTGTCACTCACACACTAGCAAGGCTTTTGCGGATTTATTGGATGATTGTTTTCTACATCAGCATGTTCGGGAGACAACTAGAGGGGGTAATACTCTTGATCTGATTATCAGTAGTGATTCTTCATGCATTAATAATCTGCAGATAAAGGAACCACTAGGTGGCAGTGATCACAATGTGCTGTAGTGGGATTTACTCAAAGAGGTAACTACCGTCAGGGATAAAGAGAAGGGTTTTTGCTTTCGTAAAGGTGACTACGTTGGTCTGAGACAGTATTTAAATTCTATACAATGGGACCAACTGATGATGATACCAACAGGAAATTCAAAATGGGAAGCATTCAAAGAATTAATCTTGGAAGCAACTAGGCTTTTCATACCAACAAAGAAATATTGTTCAAAATTTAAGCCTAAATGGATGTCAGATGTACTAATTAGACATGTGACAGAGAAGAAAAATGCATGGGATACATATAAATTAACATGTGACATATCACATTAACATGTGATAGATATAAGCTGGTCTGTAACCAAGTTACAAAGGAGGTTAGGCAGGCGAAGGCAGATGAGAAATCTTTGGCAAAGGATGCAAAGAAAAACAGCAAAGAGTTCTTTACCTAGGTAAACTCCAGAAGGAAGGTGATGAATCAGATTGGTCCACTGGATATCAATGGTTCAACTGTTTGTGATTTTGCTCAGGTGGCTAACAAACTAAATGACTATTTTTCATCTACATTCACACATGAGAAGTTATTCAGGGAGGGGAATGCCAGAGGTGAACTAAACTCTGGCAGTGAGCTAGATGATTTTGTAATAACTGAGAGGAAAGTAGAGGAGAAATTGTTGAAGATAAACATAAGAAAGGCACTTGGGATGGATGGGATCTATGCAGTTATATTAAAGGAGGCAGCAAAGGAAGTAAGCAAACCCTTAGCCATAATTATGAGAGCTTCCTTGGACTCAGGGGAGGTACCCATGGACTAGAGATGTGTAAATGTGACCCCAATTCACAAAGGAGGATCAAAGGGCAGCACAAGTAATTATAGACCTGTTATTTTAACTTCTGTTCCAAGGAAATTAATGGAGGCACTGGTTAGAGAAGCACTGCAGGATCATCTAGACAAGACTTCAATTATAGCTCGGACACAGCATGGGTTTGTTAAGGGGAAGTCTTGTCTGATCAATCTGATTGGATACTATGATGTGTTCACAAAGCAGTTGGATGCAGGGAATGACTTTGATATCATGTATTTGGATCTTAGAAAGGCCTTTGATACTGTTGCACATGGAAGACTGCTGCACAAATTGGAGCAGTGCGGCATTGGAGGCAAATTGCTGCTATGGATAAAGGGATGGTTGAGTGGGAGAAGACAGAGAGTGGTAATCAATGGCACTGCTCTTCGTGGACTAATGTTATTAGTGGAGTCCCTCAGGGTTCCGTGTTGGGTCCATTGTTGTTTTCTGTATTTATAAATGATATTGATGATGGTATATCAGTCTTAATGTCCACGTTTGCAGACGATACGAAGGTTGGCAGAGTTGTTAATGACTCTAATGACAGTATGCTGCTGCAACAGGAATATGAACAGAAAAGTTGAACAGATGGGCTGAGAGGTGGCAAATGAAGTTTAACATTGACAAATGTAAAGTGCTACATATGGGAAGCAGTAACCTCAGAGTAACTTATCAACTCTGTGGTACTAGACTGACAGTGGTAGAGAATGAAGAGGACCTGGGGGTCGTTGTGCAGGCAGATATGAAGTTTTCTGAGCAGTGCAGATGGTCGCAAGAGTAGCTCATGGTGTCTTGTCAATGATATACAGCAATTTTTCTAACAGGGATAAGGAGGTGATTAACCCCTTCTATAAGGCGGTGGTCAGGCCACACCTTGAGTACTGTATACAGGAGGCCTCATTTTAAGGAGGATGTATAGCTGTTGGAACGCATACAGAAAAGGGCAACAAGATTAGTGAATGGAACGAAGGGTTGCTCTTACAAAGAAAGACCTAAGTTTTGCTGATTACAGTGTCTGGAGACTAGGCACCTGCCAGTTGATCTGATTGAGGTGTGTTGCGCATGCTCAATGCTGATGGGATTCTTCCTCTTGCTCAGAATAATCGCCTGAGAGGGCAAAAATTCAAATTGAGGAAAGACAGTTGTAGGATAGATGTGCAGAAGTTTGCCTTTAGCCAGCAGGTAGTTGATTGGTGGAACAGCCTTCCATCCTTTGTTGTGGAAGTTGATAGCCTAAATAAAAATAAGGCAGAGCTAGACAGGTATTTGGAATGGATGGATGGGTGAAATTGGAGCTTTTTTTTTTTTTTTTTTTTTAATGATCCTGCATAAGCTTGCTTTCTTGAATTGTGTGCCTCTACTAATGCTAATGTCATATTTTTCTTTAATAATCCATGCAAAAAATGTGTGAAGTTTTTTATGTTTACAGGAACTTCCCAACTTACGTAATACTCAACTTACAGAAATTCTACTTTACGTAAGTTTTTGCCAGCCAGTGCAAAAGCTTAAATATAATCATGGAAACATATTTTGCATCCATAAAAATAAATGGAGGCATCATGGAGATATTGTAATGTGAACCCAATAGCACATTGTTTGTTTGTTTGTTTTTTTGGTAATTCATTCCAAGACCTTGGAAGTTGAAATTTTCACTATATAACTAAGCTATTTATCTCTCTAGAAGTCATTTTTGTAATGGAAATTGCACTACACTTTCATCGTTATCATAATTTTCGGTTATACGAATCAGTTTTGAACACCTTTGTTGATATTTTTCTAAAACACATTTCTGGAGGTCACTACCATAAAACAATAAAAACAATTTGCACTTTCCGGTTTATTGGTCTTTTCTGTTAGTGCATCTAATTATAAATGTGTAGTAAACTCGGTCTATTGCCTTTGCAATAATCCCGATAACTGGAATTCTTTGGGTTTTTACGTTATTATGGTGAAATGTATTTCTCCTTTAGTGAAATCTTCAATCATATAAAAAACACAAATAAATTTTCAGAATATTCTCTCTATTCCTATTTACTTATTACAATGGTGAAGGGAAAGGGACCAACGGAAAGTGCAAGTGCTGGCAATGCTAGGAAAAGAAACCAAATTGATTTAGAAATGAAGATGGATTAATTAAGAAGTACGAAGCAGGACAAAGTTTGTCATATATTGCACAGAATTAGGTCTTGCTGTTTCAATGGTGAATACTGTTTTAAGGGACAGTGCGTGTATAAAAGCACATGTCAAAGGATCAGTGCATTTAAACAGAGGCGGACTTAGTCAAAAATTCTTACCGGGGAAAATAAAAGGAATGTATTGGAGGTCAGTGTGTAATACTGGCCTCCGGCCCACCAGGGTTTTACTGGTAAGTCTTATGGTCAGCCCGCCGTTTAAGGTCAACTGTGATTATAAAACAGTGTTCGGGTGCTATATCGAAGATGGAACAGCTGTTAATAATATGGATCGAAAATCAGATTCAGAAGCGAATGCCCCTGAGTCTAATGACCATTCAAGCAAAAGCAACAAGTATTTATAAAGATATTAAGGATAAGTACGGCGAACCCCAAGCCAAGTTCTTGTCAAGCAACGGGTGGTTTAATAGGTTCAAGCATCACTGTGGTTTCCAAAACAAAGTATACAGTGAAGTCGCCAGTGCCAATTCTGCAGCTGC
Source organism: Mastigoproctus giganteus (assembly GCF_048544385.1). NCBI lineage: Eukaryota > Metazoa > Arthropoda > Arachnida > Uropygi > Thelyphonidae > Mastigoproctus > Mastigoproctus giganteus. Next base: position 106,879,346 of record NC_143584.1, on the reverse strand, counting down.
AGAGAAATTTTGTTATATGTTGGAAAAAAACCTTTCTAAATTTCTACAGCCCTCAACCTCTGTAGCGGCATACTTATCAGCTGTAGATGTTGATTCTGGCAACAATGCTCAAAAGGTAAAACTTGTTGATGTTACACCTGTCTCCTCTCTTTTTGTAATATTTCCCTCAATGAGATAAAAAAATTGAATAAGTAATTCTATTTACGTGTTCGTTGAACATTTCTTTTTTGCTTCAATCAAATTCTTGCATAGTTGCAAGTGTGCAATTTCCCTAAATGCTTATTTAGGGAAATTCCAACAGGTAAAATTCGACACGCAGCGTTCGGCAGTACGCAATCCTTACGTTAGTTGGGGAGTGGCTGTACTATAGTTTATTCAGTGAACTTCATAACTGAGCACAACTACTCTTACAAGTTACAACTATGTGGTGTCATACGATGCATGAACTGGTGGCTGTTTGACTTCACTTTAGAATAGTTGAGAGTGAAGAGAGATAGAAAATGCAACTATTGATGAAGGTTGAAAAATGTATGTTTAAATGTTTAGTAAATAATTCCTCCATAAATAGCACCTTACTGATGCCTGCAAACAATTGATTTAATTTCACAAACCCAAGGATTTTGCCCCTGTTTTGGTTGTATTTTCTACAGTGTATTATTAAAAATTGATAAAGTTGTGTAAATTGATAAAGGTTACACATAACCGTGTTATAATTATTCGTAAGAAGTATAGTTAATTTCTTCCTTTCTCTCCTCCCTTCTCCAATACAAAAGTATATTTTCTCTGAAGTGCATTGATTGATATTCTCTATGATACTGTTGTATTGAGCATGCAGCTTAATAAACACACTGGAGTATGATCACCACACTGGAGTATAAACAGAATTTTTTTTTTTATTATTATTATAAATGTTTACAGATGTAAATAAATTCAGTTATTAGCTTATTTACTGAAACGTGCTTCTCTAAAAGTACTCACCCACAGAGTATACTAAAATCCAGCGGTGGCTGACTCTAAAATGTTATTGTGCCATAGCACTGTCACAGTAATGCTGAAAAAATAAAAAGTGAATAATACTTTGTGTTTATTACCAATTTATATTTATTTTGTGTAATACTGATTTAAATTTACTTTGTATTTATAACTGATATTATAATTGATTAAATTTTATGTAGTCATATTCATAGATCTAGGAGGAAGGAGAATGCCACTTTAAAATTGGCTCTCGTTGTATCCACAGAGCAAATAACCCATGCATGTGCACCGTGGTGCTATAGAGCTCTTCTTTGTCCTCAGTAGGATGGCTAAGTTAAGCCATTAAAAAACTGACTCTAGTTTCACCTGCTTTTGTTATTGCTTATTCACAATGAATAAGATAAGTAATTTATAAAAAAAATAATAATAATAAATAAAAAACACCTTTTTTTTGCTCTCATGAGATTAACATGAAATTAAAAATCTACCTGAATTAAATATTTTCAAAAAGCAATGTTCTTATGGAGGGGGGGGGGGGATTATTTTGATATTATCAGTTGAATGACCAGTGGCTGCTGCTGCTAAAACCCACTAGGTGCACTCTCTAAAATATGGGAAGCTTTAAAATCCAATACCTCTCAATCTTCAAGCTTTACAAATTTTTTAAAGTTTATTTTGTATATCAGGGGTGCCAATCCCCATGCTGCACATGGTGTATGGCCATGTAGAAAGCTATCAAGTGTTGTCACCTGAGTTTAAAACTAGCATATCACAAGTTAGGTTCACAATGGTTTTTCTGTATTGCTTTCTTATGTTTTAGGTATCTTCCTCAGAATTTTGAAATATTTTATTACCATATTTGTGATAGGAATGTTATTAGTACTTTTCAATAATTGGTGGATGTTCTTATTTAATTACTAAATGTTAAAAAAAGAAACAACTAGATAATAAAAATTAAATTCTAATTTGAAAAATGCATAATTTGTGGTAAGGAAATAGGCTTGCAGTCCTTTGGTATTTTAACTGTTTTGGCCCATAGCCAAAAAAAAAAAAAAAAAAAAAAAAGTTGGAATTCGTAGTATATGCTAAATGGCCTGGGTGGTGATACTCAGGAAGGTATGAGTATTAATTACTGGAAAGAAAGTGTAGAGAATGTGTATGATATAGGATTTGATTATACATTAGGTAGTTTGTATAGTGTAGTGTTGTGCAACCTGAGAATTATATGGAAATTTCAGGAAATTTTCTATATAAAAATTTGACATACAGTATTAACATTACCATTATCATACAGAGTATTTTAAATATCCCAGCTAGTACTTTTTCCTATTACTGTGTGTTTTATAAGGTAATCTGAAAACATAATAACATTTGTTTTTTAATATAATTGCTTTCTAAAAATACTTTGTTCCCAGGGTGTGGGATATATTCTGTATGGTTACTTAGCAAAAAATATTGCATAAGCTTTCTAATGACATACTTCCACAAAATTCTAACTTTCATATAAACATGTTTCCCTTGTTTTAAAACATGTTTGAACCTGAAATTAAGTGTTTGTCGTATCACTTGCTTTAATTTTCTGTTATTGAGAGATTTCTATTAATTGATATAGATGCTCTGATTGCTTTCATTTTATGGCCAGAAAAATGTCCCAAATGGAAAAATGGTGAACAAAGTCATTACGGAACTTTCCTGTACCAATTCAATTTTGAACTGGCTGAGTCAAGTGTTTTTACAAGAAAACAAACAAGAGCCTGTTTTCACAAAACTATAAGACACAGTTTCTCAACCTGTGGGCTGTTCAAAGAATTTGAGGTGGGCACCAAAAAGTTTTAAGATTGGTTAAAAATATTTTTGATATCTATTTTAGTGATTAAAATATATAGGTAACTAATCCTGTGATGGCCACAAGACATTTCAGGCAAACCTCATTATTGAAAAGGTTGAGAAATGTGCCCTAAGAAATGCCTTAGGTATGCTTCCTGCCATAGATTTTGTACAAGTAAATCATGTTTATTATCAAAGGTACAGTAGATCCTTTCTATTCACAGTGAAGTATGTGCTTAAAAAAATTATGAATGCAAATATATATCTTTATTTAATAATATAAAGGGTATAGGTTTCAGGAACAACTAAAAATAAAGATAAAATTGTAAATGTTTAAGAATAATGGACAAATAAAAAAAAATACTGCAATATAGCAATAAATTATGAAGTACAGTTTGTTTTTTACTTAGCCTTGATATTGTTAACACCTAATCTGATAACAGTTGTGATACATTTTGAAATCAGAAAAGTGGTTTCATAAAAGATGAAAGCATGTGAAAATGATTGTGTATGCCTTAGAAATGTAGATAGACTGAAAATGAGGGAGAGAGCATTGTACAGGATGCTATCATAGAAATTGTAGGCTGGGGGGGGGGTGAATCTATTATTATTTATTTCATTTTCTGAGGCTTCTTTTGAATTTCATTGTAAGGTTCTCTCTCAATTTGAGGGTTTCCATTATGGAATCCAACTCCACAACTTTATTGACGTGAACTTGTTTGAATTGTAGAACTTTTGTAATAGCTTTGTAGCTGAGACTGGTAGCAGCCTTGCTACCATTATTCTCACTTGCTCTTATTCTGAAACCTTTCAGGTCACCCCCTCAAAATGGGTCTTGATCAGGTTTTCTACCCTGTCTTCTTCACAACAGCAGAAAATCCAGAGAAGTTATCAAACACTGCCTGTGGCCACAGCTATCTGCAGCAGACATTGATGGTCGATTGCTAGAGCCCATCAGGTGATTCCTTGGTGATAATAATTCAATCTGCAGCCTTAGTTTTTTTTTAAATGTACTGTTGTGATTATATTAGCACTTTGAGCAGTAGTACTAGCCACAGTGATTTCCCTGCCTTCCCCCCCCCCATAGGTGCTTCATGCACAGCCTCTCTCACAGCTTCACTTTTTCCAACAGATGCATTTCATTCATTCATTAGTTGTTTAGGAGTAGCGGCAAGCATTTAACTCAACAATCAAAGGCATTGATATGTTAAATGCAGACTCGTGAATACCAGAAGTCATGGGTAACAAATATGGAATGAAATTCATATACATTTACTAATTTGTTACCATGCAAAACTCACGAACCAACCAACCAAGAATCTGTGAATAGTAAGGATTACTGCGCCCCTGCAATTCCTTGTTTATAATATTTTTTATCAAAATATTTGAGTTTTTGTAAAGAGAATTTTTTAAAATTATTTTTCTTATAAAAAATCAAATGCAAACCCTGCATTAGCACTGAAGTGACTTCAGATCACAGTAATGAGAAAATTAAAACAACTTGCCGTTTTGACTTGTAACTCAAGAGAGAAAAAAAATTAACAATACTTTTCTCTCCATCTGCAGAATGCTAATAGCTCTCTGGTCAAGAAAAATTCTGTCGCCCCTTCAAGGTTACTCACTAGCTTATACACTCAGCACTTGCACTACAATGTACTCCCCATTCACCCCTTCTCATTATAATTCATGTTTCATTTTACCTGGTGCATTCTTTGTGTCAAGATGCAGCATACTGGCCATATATGGAGTTAGAGATTTTTGAAAGGATTTGAAACTTGTGCTGACATTAGGAGAGTTTTTTATCAGGTCATATCTTCAACACAAATACTTTCAATCAGAGAATTTGCACTGAAACAAATACTAAAACAGTAGAGGAATGCTGGATCTTCTTTCCATTCTCCAAGGAAAAAAATCTCACCCAAGAATGAGCTGTAGAATTGAATATTCAAGAAGACATCATTCATCATACAGTTCAGGAATTTTATAATCACAGTTTATATTTCACATGCCACAAGCTAACAGAAGTATTAAATGAAAAATAATTTATCATTCAACTCGAACAATTTTGAAAGGTTTAAAAAAAAAAAAACCCGGGATTTAATTATAAAAGGTGTAATTGATGGCAGATTGTTTTGAATGAAAATGCATGATACAATTTCTGCCAGAGTTAAGTTTTTGAGAAAATGCATTCCATCACAAAAGAAACAATCTTCGACCAATAATTTATTTAGATGAAACTTGGATCAATCAGAATCATTAGAGAAAATAAGTATGGTTATGGTAGAATTTCACATTCACTGGTGGCCTTTATGCTCCCATTGGAAGGGGAACAATCCTGTTGTTATTTGGGTTTTAGGAGCATTAGCGACTAAGGCCATATTACTCCGGGGATATGCGGTGGTCATTCCCTGACCTTTCCGCATCCTCCGTATTTGGTGGTCACGGGCTCGAACCCCAGTCTAATCAAGAAGCGTGTGCTATGCACTGCTGCTCCTGCCTACCTGGCTATGGAGGTGCCCATTGGAAGGGGGTTGCATCAAACTGTGTTGATAATTACCACATTGGGATGAATAGTACAGATTTAAAGAATGGTTTGTGGAACTTCTGAGATGTTTAGGAGAAGGCTGTTATTGTGATGGATTACACAAGTCATTCCATCATGAAATAAATTCCAGTGAGTAATTTGAGAAAAGCAGAAATTGTGGCATGGCTATTCAGTAGAAGTATTGCATGATCCTACTCATGCTGGCACTGAATTGCTCACTGTAGTAATGCAACACAGAGAAAAATATAAAATATATAAAATTGATTAAATTGCAATGGAAATGGGGCATGAAGTGGTATGACTTCCTCCATACTACTGTCAGTACGACCCAATAGAACTGAACTGGGCTCAAGTGAAAGGAGAAGTTGCAGGAAAATAATAATACAGTGGATTCCGGTTATTTGGGCCACCGGTTAATCGGGGCAGCTGTTTATTTCAGGCAAATCTTAAAGAACAGAACACAATCGAGAAAGTAGCCAGGGTTTACTTCGCTTAATTGGGACAACATGCCGTTTAATCGGGGCAGGAAATCGCAGCACTGGAGATTATCCTACGATTGTCTCCGACCGTGCACATGGTTCGGTCAGATTTCTGGAGGTCACAACCATAAAACAATTAGCAGTCACCTGTTTATTGGGCTTTTCTGTTAGTGCAATCTATCATAAATGGATAGTTTTGTTTGTTTGTTATTTGGTTTTTAGGAGCATTAGCAACTAAGGCCATATTGCTCCGGGATATGCGGTGGTCATTCCCTGACCTTTCCGCATCCTCCGTATTTGGTGGTGACGGGCTCGAACCTCGGTCTAATCAAGAAGCGTGTGCTACGCACTGCTGCTCCTTCCCACCTGGCTACGAAGGCGCCTAAACGGATAGTGAAGTCGATCTTATTGAATTTGTGATAATACCGACAGCTGGAATTCTCTGGGTTATTATGGTGAAATGTGTTCACACTTCCATGGAATCTTCAATCATATAAAAAAATTAATTTTCAGAATCTTCTCTTCACTCCTATTTTTAAAGCTTCGTAACTTGTTACTCCGTTCTCACTTGCGCATATCGTGTTACTTGCAATTTGTGTGTGCTATGTTCTTTGTTATTGATTGCTTATCTTTTTACTGTTTTAAATTTTAACCCCCACCCACAAATGTCAGTGAACAAAAATGTCAACTAGTTTGTATGTACATATTACAGTACATATTAATTATTCCAGTTATCACGTATATTCTTCCGATTTTCACGTACCATTTAATTTTTTAATTGGTAAGGCAATAAAAGGTAAATTTGTGCTTAATATATCTTTACTTTTATAGCCTGTGGATAAATTTCCTCCTATTTTTGCTAATTAGAATTGCCGTTTAAGAGAATTAAAATTCAATTCACAAACGTGATCACAATGGCGGCGCTTACTACACATCGTATAGTGAATGGTACTTTACTATGGTGAGTCCTTCGTAACATGATTTGATTGTAAGTGTAATGTAATGCGGGGATCCATTGTATTTTTAACTATTTACGTGAAACTTCGGATAATTGGGGCAGCTGCTTAATCGGGCCAAAATGCACTAGTCCTGATGTGTCCCAAATAACCGGAATCGACTGTACAATAAAATAAGAGATATGTGAAATTTATTGGAGAACACTCTGCAATGCATAACTGTTGACAACTGAAAAATGTGTTTTTTGTGCGAAAAAACTTCAGGAACAACACTTCCTATAAGACAGAATATTATACAAGTCAATAGTTCTGATTGTTGCAACAGTTTTTTTAAACTACAATAAAATATTTTTTGAGTTCGGATCATTTATATTTTTACAAATATTCCACTGTCGATTTATTCTCTAATTTAATATCGTAATTTGTGTGTCATTTTAATATTGTAATCTTTGAAATATAGTAAAGGATTATAATTATATTTGCGTTTGTTAGTGACTACATTAACAGAAAATGGTGCAGCAATTTAAACATATTTCAAACATTAAGGGTATGAGGGACGGTTACAGTCTACACCATTAAATTAAGAACGGCAATGGTTTCTTTCAGTACTAAGCACAAGAAATTATGTGGATAAAAGGTAGGCAGAACGAAAGAGAAGAGAAATGCTACTAAGTGATCTTGAAGTGCTTGTAGAATTTCTATTAACCATTAGCATTAGTAGAGGCATATGATGCAAGAAAACAAGCTTATATACCATCAGACAAAAAAAAAAACTTTCCATTTCACCCATCCATTAACTCCAACTGTTTATCTAGTTCTGCCTTGAATTTATTTAAGCTGTCAACTTCTACAATGACAGATGGAAGTTTGTTCCAGCAATCAACCACCCGCTGGCTAAAGGCAAGTTTCTGCACATCCGTTCTACAACTGTCTTTACTCAATTTCAATTTACGTCCTCTAAAGTGACTAATCTGGACAAGAGGAGGAATCCCATCAGCATTGAGGTTGCTCAAACCATTCAACGCCTTATACGCATCAACCAGATCACCTCGCAGGTGCCTAGTCTCCAGACACTACAATTTGCAGAATTTAAGTCTTTCTTTCTAAGAGCAACCCAGATCTGGTTATCAGCAGAGATCATTCGTGTATTAAGAATTTGCAGATAAAGGAACCATTAGGTGGCAGTGATCACAGTGTACTCATGTGGGATTTACTTAAAGATACAATTACCATTAGGTGTAAAGGAAAGGGTTTTTGATTTTGTAAAGTTGACTACATTGGTCTCAGACAGTTTTTAAATTCTGCACAGTGAGATCAACTGATGATGTTACCAGCAGCAAATTCTAAGTGGGAAGCATTCAAGGAATTAATTGTGGAAACTAATAAAAGTTTCATATCTATTAAGAAATATTGTTCGAAGTTTAGGCTTAAATGGTTGTCAAATGAACTAATGAGACTCATGACAGAGAGGGAAAATGCATGGGATGCATATAAATTACCAGGCAATACAGAAGCCGATGGCAGATATAAGCTAGTCTGTAATCATGTCACAAAGGAGGTTAGGCAGGCAAAGGTAGATTACGAGAAATCTTTGGCAAAGGATGCCAAGAAAAACAGCAAGGATTTCTTTACTTATATAAATTCTAAAAGGAAGGGGATGAATCAGGTTGGTCCACTTGATATCGATGGTTCGACTGTTGATGATCCTGCTCAGCTAGCAAACAAACTGAATGAGTATTTTGTATCTACATTCACACATGAGGAGTTATTAAGGATTGGAAATGCCAGAAAGTTATCAAATTGTAGCAGGGTGCTTAATGATTTTGTAATAACTGAGCGCAAAGTGGAGGAGAAATTGTTGAAGTTAAACATAAGAAAGGCACCTGGAGTGGATGGAATCTATCCAGTTATATTGAAGGAGGCAGCAAAGGAAGTAAGCAAACTCTTAGCCATAATTATAAGAGCATCCTTGGACTCAGGGGAGGTCCCGACGGTCTAGAGACGTGCAAATGTATTCCCAATTCAAAAGGGGGATGAAAGGGTGACACAAGTAATTACAGACCAGTTAGTTTAACTTAAGTTCTGGGTAAAATAGTGGAGTGGTTAAAGATGCATTGCAGGATCATCTAGACAAGACTGCAGCAATAATTTAGCCCCAACATGGGTTTGTTAAGGGAAAGTCTTGTCTGACAAATTTGATTGGATATTATGATGTGGTTACAGAGGAACTGGATGCAAAAAATAATTTTGATATCATATACTTGGATTTCAGGAAAGCTTTTGACATGGAAGAGTACTGTACAAATTGGAGCAGAATGGTATTAAGATTAAGTTGCTACAATGGATAAAAGGATGGTTAAGTGGGAGAAGACAGAGGGTGGTAATCAATGGTTATTAGTGGAGTCCCACAGGGTTCGGTGTTGGATCCACAGTTGTTTTGTATATTTATCAATGATATTGATGAAGGTATATCAGGTTTGGTGTATTGAAGAAGGTATATAAAGTACCAAATACGGAGGATACGGAGAGGTCAGGGAATGACTACCACATATCCCGGAGCAATATGGCCTTAGTTGCTAATGCTCCTAAAAACCAAATAACAGACAAACAAACAAGTTAGTATTAGTAATGGCTGCCTGGCGCAAGAAAGCCTATGGCTTATGCTGCACCAGCCAAAAAAAAAAAAAACCGAATAAAACAATGATAAAAAAAAACAAAAAAAAAAAAAAAAACCTAATAATTAATAAAAGAAAAGGAAATTAAACCTATCATTCTATGCATTTCTCTCACCCGAAGGTACTATCCAGATGACCTTTGAATTTCCCCAACCTGACAGCCTCTACCACCCATGTAGGCAACTTATTCCAGTAATTTATAACTCGCTGACTAAAATAAAACTTCCTGCAGTCCAATTTAAACTTCTCCCCCGTAACTTGAATTTATGTCCCCTAGTTCTAGCATCATTTATAATCTTGAAAATTTCGTCCTCATTCATTTTACTGATGCCTCTCATAGCCTTAAACACCTCAATCAAATCTCCTCTAAGGTGTCTAGTTTCCAAACTCTGCAACACACATATTCGGTCTTTCTTCATAAGGACACCCTTTTTGCCGATTTCACCAGGCAAGTTATCCGTCTTTGCACCCTTTCAAGCTTCTTGAAAGGGTGCAAAGTCTTTCTTTAGGTGCGGTCTCCATACTTGAACACAGTATTCCAAGTGGGGTCTAACAAAAGCCTTATATAACGGGATTATCGTGTCCCTGTCTCTACTTGCAAAAGTTCGATAGATCATCGATAGGACACCATGGGCCTTACTTGCAACCTGTTTACAATGTTCAGAGAATTTCATGTCTGACCGTATAGTAACACCCAAGTCCCTTTCCTCCAGTACTGGGTTTAGTTGAACTCTGCCAAGTGAATAAGTTACTTTGGGATTACTGTTTCCCAGGTGTAATACCTTACACTTTGTTGGATTAAAGCATAGCTGCCATTTTTCTGACCATTCCTGAAGTCTATCTTGGTCTCTCTGAAGAAGCTCAGCTTGACAGTGATCATTAACTGCTCTACCAATTTTAACATCATCTGCAAATTTAGACATCACACCCTCTATCCCTTCATCAATGTCTTTTATGAAATTAAAAACAACAGTAGTCCTAATACTGATCCTTGGGGAACCCCACTTCTTACATCAACCCAATACGAAGAATAGCCATTTATCACAACCCTCTGCCTCCTGCCCTGAAGCCATCCTGATATCCATCTGAGGATTTTCCCAGTGATCCAACCTGTTCCAGCTTATAAAGCAACAAACTGCCCATGTGGGACTGACTCACAAGCTTTTCTGAAATCTAAATAAACAATGTTGAAATTATTCCCTAAATCTAGCTCATGAGAGATCCTTTCAAAATAGCGAACCAGATTTGTTAAACATGATTTTCCCTTTACAAAACCATGCTGAGTATCCTTGAGAATTTCAATTCTATCCAAATGATCCTGAATTCCACCCTTGATCATTGCCTTCATGATTTTCCCTACCACTGACGTCAGACTGACAGGTCGATAATTTCCCACTTCACTCTTAGATCCACCCTTGTGTATGGGAGATACATTGGAACTTTTCCAATCCAACGAAATCTCCCCATAGTCTAGTGATGCTCGCATAATTAGACTCAGTGGTTCAATGCACTCACTTGCTGCCTCCCTTAAGATTATAGGATATATTCCATCAACTCCAGGAGCCTTACTGGCCTGTAGGCTCAAAAGTTTTTCATTAAATAATCTTGCAAAATTTCGGTATCATTAATTACATATTTTTCAACTTCGCTCCCACAGTTTCCCATTGCCACAAAAGGCTACAATGGATAAAAGGATGGTTGAGTGGGAGAAGACAGATGGTGGTAATCAGTGAGTCCTGCTCTTCATGGACTAATGTTATTAGTGGAGTCCCACAGGGTTCTGTGTTGGTTCCACTTTTGTTTTGTATATTTATCAATGATATTGATGAAGGTAAAGCAGGCTTAGTGTCGAAGTTTGCAGATGATATAAATGTTGGCAGAGTTGTTAATGACAGTAATGGCAGTGTGCTAATGCAACAGGATCTTGAAAATTTGGGAAGATGGGCTGAGAAGTGGCAACTGAAGTTTAACATTGACAAATGCAAAGTACTGCATATGGGTAGAAGTAACCCCAGAGAAATGTACCAACTGTGTGGTACTACACTTAAGGTGGTAAAAAATGAAAAAGACCTGGGAGTAATTGTGCTGTCAGATATGAAGTTTTCTGAGCAATACAGACAGGCTGCCAGGGCAGGTCATGGGGTTTTATCAATGATATATAGGAATTCTGCTAGCAGGGAAAAGGAGGTGATTGTCCCTCTGTATAAGGCAATGGTCAGGCCATGCCTTGAATACTGCATACAGGTCTGGAGGCCTCATTTTAGGAAGGATGTAGATTTTCTTGAGTGTGTACAGAGAAGGGCAACAAGATTGGTGAGGGGAATGAAGGGATCCTCTTACCAAGAGAGGCTTAAGTTCTGCAAATTGCAGTGGCTGGAGACAAACACCTGCGCGGTGATCTGATTGAGGTGTATAAGGCCTTGAATGGGTTGAGCGTGCTGAATTCTGATAGGATTCTTCCACTTGTCCAGATTACGAACTTAAGGGGCATAAATTCAAATTGAGGAAAGACAGATGTAGAATAGATGTACGGAAATTTGCCTTTAGCCAGCGGGTGGTTAATTGCTGGAAAAAACTTCCATCTGTCGTTGTGGAAGTTGATAGGTTAAATAAATTTAAGGAGGAACTGGACGAACATTTTGAGGGAATTGTTTTGTAATTTTTTTTTTTTTGGCTGATGCTGCATAAGCTCATACACTTGCTTTCTTGCATCACATGCCACTACTACTAGGTCTGTAATTACTTGTGTACCCCTTTGTGAATTGGTGTCAGATTTGCACATCTACAGTCCATGGAGATCTCCCCTGAGTCAAAGGAACTCTCATAAAGGTTTGCTTACTTCCTTTGCTGCCTCCTTTAATATAACTGGATAGATCCCACCCACACCAGGTGCCTTACTGATGTGGATCTCATCTCTTTTTTCCTCCACTTTGCTCTGAGTTATTACAAAATCATTTAGCTCCCTGCCAGAGTTTGATAAACATCTGGCATTCCCCTCCCTGAATAATGTTTCATGTGTGAATGTTATATTATTGCAAAATATTCATTCAGTTTTTCTAGTACCTGAGCAGGGTCCTCAGCAGTCATACCATCAAAATCAAGGGGACCACTCTGATTCATCCTCTTCCTTCTAGAGTTTACATAAGTAAAGAAATCCTTGCTGTTTTACTTTGCATCCTTTGCCAATGATTTCTCGTAATTTGCCTTCGCCTCTCTAACCTCCTTTGTGACTTGATTCCTGACCAGCTTATATCTACCGTAGGCTTCTGTGTCACCTGATGATTTATATGCATCGCATGCATTTTTCTTCTCTGCCATAAGTCTCATTATTTAATCTGACATCCATTTAGGTCTAAACCTTGAACAATATTTCTTAGTTGTAACAAAAAGCCTAGTAGCTTCCAAGATTACTTCCTTGAAACTCCCATTTAAAATTTGCTATTGGTAACATCATCAGTGTTGGTCCCACTGTATAGACTTTAAAAACTGTCTCAGACCACTGTAATCACCTTCACGAAAGCAAAAACCCTTCCCTTTACACCTGACAGTAGTTACATCTTTGAGTAAATCCAACATCAGCACACTGTGATCACTGCCACCCATTGGTTCCTTTAACTGCAGATTTTAATTCTTGAAGGATCACTACTAATAATCTGATCAAGAGTATTACTCCCCCTGGTTGCCTCTCGAACATGGTGTTGTAGAAAACAATCATCCAAAAAAGCCTTGGTAATGTGTGAGTGACCAACCCAGAAGTCCCGGTCAATATCTGGGAATTTCACTCTTTCCCGGCGCCTCCGTGGGTGGGCAGGAGCAGCAGTGTGTAGCACAGAATTCTTGTTTAGACTGGGGTTCGAGCCCATGACCACCAAATACATAGGATGCGGAAAGGAATGACCACGGCATATCCCCGGAGCAATATGGCCTTAGTTGCTAATGCTCCTAAAAACCAAACAACAACAACAACATCAACATCACTCTTTCCCAGTGTTTATGTCACACCAAACTGATTCAGAATTCACTGGCTGCTCATATCAACTGGATACACTGCCCTAGATTTAATGGGTTTCTTAACTAACAGCATAACCCCTCCTCTCTCCAACCCTGTCAATCCTTTCTGTACACATTATACTTCCCATATTCAAATTCTGCCTTTCATATATCTGTGTGACACCATGTCTCTGATATCCCAACAATATCTGCCATTGATGTTTTGATCAGCACCTCAAATTCATAAAATATATTTACTAAACTCCTAGCAGTAGTATACCCTTAAGTATACATGCGCCTGTTCTTATTCCTATCTGCCCATGTATTTACTTGTTCTGCAGTGACTCCCAGCAGTTTGTTTTCCTGGCTGCTGCTCATTCCGATAGAAGGAGTGCAAGAATCACTTTCACCTCTGCCAGCGGCTACTGTTAACCCATCAGTCCACGTATCCCACCCAATCTAGTAGTTTTTCGACCCACCTAACACTGCCTCGATAGCACAGCAAATATCCTTGCACCCTTACTATTTAAGTCTATCCCATCCCTGTAGAAGCAGTTTCTCCTGTTAAGCAGCACAGACCACGCTGAGAAAAATTCTACCCCATGAACCTTGCACAATCTCTCCAGGGCCAAATTGATCGACAAGGTTCTCATCAAATACTCCTTCCTATCATGTCTGGACAGAATTGCAGACACTTTAAAAATTTAACCCGAACTCATGGCTTTTTTTTTTCAGCATCGACATGTACTTTTTAAGAAATTCTGCTGTTCTCGTACTCATAATGTCATTAGTTCCAATGTGTACAACAATATCACCTTTTGTGCCCTTAAAGGATGATATCAGCTCTACAACATCATGAAATTTGCCCCTGGCAGACATACCCTGGTCTTGTTCCACCATTGGCACCTCCGTAGCCAGGTGGGAAGGAGCAGCAGTGCATAGCACACGCTTCTTGATTAGACCTGGGTTCGAGCCTGTCACCACCAAATACGTAGGATGCGGAAAGGTCAGGAATGACCACCGCATATTCACGGAGCAATATGGCCTTAGTTGCTAATGCTCCTAAAAACCAAATAACAAACAAACCTGTTTCACCTATCCTTTTTGCACAATGTATTCCCCGTTTCCCTGACAATAGAGTCCCTGTGGGACCAGTGCATTCTGTCTCGAGGATTGCCACTGTGCTGCCTGTTGATCAAGTGCAAGCTCTGCCATTGATGTGGGCAGCTCAGAGCTTGATGAGTCCCCTAATTTAAGTCCTTCGAGGGCATCTACCCTGTTCTTGAATCTCACATAAATCCACATAAAACGCTGAGTTAGTGCCTAACTTCTGCACACTCCTTACATCGAGCACACACAAATACATTCCCCTTGGTAATATCATGTTCCATTCCTGAAAGCACCACAAACATCAAACAAGCATTACATTTTAAAATGTTGTGATTCAGAGGACAACTATCCCCCTCAGTTCTTCCCCCGCTGAGCTACACCACTCCTACTGCCTTTTGCTTTGCTACTCTGGTCTGAGGCATGATTTCGATTCAATTTTAATACAAATATTACAGTAAACTTATATCTCAATGCAATAATAACACTATATATATATTTCAGTACCAAGCCACATTAAAGTTATGTGAATTTTGTGTCTCCTGTCAAGTTTACGTTATATGTATTAAATTATAGCGTTATGTTTCTGAAATCTAAGTGGTTATAATAGATAATAAATATAACTATCTATTGCTGCCTACGTGGTTCGAACTCTTTGCTATATTTGTGATATTATATCTACGCTAAATCACTGATTCTGAAAATTCTACGAATATTACTGTTGTATGTTACGTGTTAAATTATTAAAATACATAAGTAGTGCTCAAAATTAATACATAGCAACAGAGCAATTTACATCAAATGAACCAACTAAGAGGTAAAGAAAAGCTCTCTGTTACTACTGGTGTAACATGAAAAGCAGTTGTTTATTCACGTGAGTTTAACCCTGCAGTGTCAGTGCTAAACCTCTGAGGTGTCTACTCTAATTGTTAGCTGAAGATAAAAACAGTGCTTTTCTGTATCTTTGTAAATATAGAACTTTTTAGTTGGTATAATTTTTGAATTTTTATTTATCGTTTTCCTAGAGTTATGGGCATGCGTGCACCCAGCAGGTACAGCTCCCACCATATTTGTTCTTTTTTTAAATCATAGTAACTGAAGCTGCTGATGCTACAAAGGTTAGAATTATGTGTTTGTTTCTAGCTAAAATTATTTATAAAACTTTCCCACTTAATCATGATTATTAACAGTTTGGTCATAAACTGTCACTTTGAAAGATTCGCTTGAAATATTATATAAACAGAAAATAATAAACACTTGGAAATATGTTTGTTATTCATTATGCGTTGTTAAATAATGAATAATGAACATGGAAATATTTGTGTTCATTCATTACTATTTGTGAATAACAAGTGATAATTGCTTGGAATAGAGTGATATGCATAATATTCAAATTTTGTGCACTTCAGTCTGTCAAATTTGGGAAAAGATTTGGGGGGGGGAACATCTGAGCAGTATGCATTATTTAGAGTAGTCCAACACCAATGCAACTAATTGGTGATGGTGCCTCCACAATATGAGGACAATGCACTAAGTAGCAAACTTAGTTTGCTCAATGCTACACAAGAAAAACAACTTTCGTGAATCACTTAACACTTTCACTTCCTTGACGTTACATGCATCAAAACAACATAAACGTGTTGTGCCATAACAGATATGCAATCATTCTTATAAACATTAATTGCATATTAACAGATATGCAGTCAAGTAGTCAGTGAATGAATGAATGAATGTTGCAAAAGTAAAGGGTACATGAAATTAAATTAACATCTGATTGATATTTGCACTGATTGAACTATGTGCTGTTCGCATTATGGTTTTTTTTTTTTTTTTTTTTTTTTTTTTTGCTTATTATCAATCACACTGTCAAGAAGTGCTATAAGGCTGTATACTTGGTTCACAGTTCAATTTGTTCTTTACTTATGTTGAAGTTAATTTAGTTTAACATATTTTCCACAAGAAAGAAAGTTAAAATTATTTGATGATTACACTTTCTGAATTTTAATTCTTTTGTATGCAAAAAATCAAAACATCATCCTTAGTTGTGACTGCTGATAAAATTTGTGTAAAAAGTCTTTTTCCTGTAAAAGTTTACCTTAAAGGGTTGTTGTAATAAATCCACAGCCTGGTACATCAGTTCACGAAAGGAACAGGTTCAAGAGTACATTGAAACTAATGCTGCTGAATCAGCTCTTTATAACATGTCATCTGGTACTGAGGTAGAATTTGATTGAAACAATGTTAAATCACTACAGATAACACATGCCAGTGTTATTTGGAGTAATGATCCTTCACAGATGAAATCCCATCCATTTACTAAAATGGAAGGGATTTCATGTGTTTTTGGAAGGGATTTCATTTGCCTGCTTGTTCCACTAACCATGAAAAATAATCCAGTTAATTGCTTTGAGTTGATTGCAACTAATGAATTTTTAATCAGGTGCTTCTCAACGAAACCAAGTCTTACATGGCTATTGTATATGAAGCGTAAACACTGATTCAAAAATAAATGAATGGAAAGATATTAGGGTGGAGAAAATAAATTTTCTTGAGATTGCTTCTTTGTATGGGGACAATTCATGCAATAAGAATCCAAGGTTATTGGAAAAGAGTCCCCACTATTTGCAGTGAAATGCTTATCATTAGTCATGAGCAGAAATAAGCACTGGGTAAACAAAATTGAGAATAGGAGTGTGTGTTATAGGCCTAATGGCATTGATGAGTATACAAACAGCTATACTGGGAAATAGACTGGGCCAGCAACTAAGAATGTCTCATAATGGGAATTTTAACTTTCCAGATGTTGACTGGAATTTGTGAGTTGGTCGCTCTCACACTAGAAAGACTTTTGTGCATTTTTTGGATGACTGTTTTCTACATCAGCATGTTAGAGAGGCAACAAGAGGAAGCAATATTCTTGCTCTTGTTATTAGCAGTGATTCCTCATGCTTTGAGAATCTGCAGGTAAAAGATCCACTGGGTGACAGTGATCACAGTTTACTAATGTGGAGTTTAATTAAAGATATAATTATTGTCAAGAGGAAATGCTTTTGCTTTTGTAAGGGTAACTACAGAGGTCTCAGACAGTTTTTAAATTGTGTGCAGTAGAACCAACTGCAAATTCTAAATGGGAAGTATTAAGAGAATTAATCAAAGAAGCTACTAGGCTTTTCATACCAACAAAGAAATACTATTCAAGGCTTAGACCTAAGTGGATGTCAGATGAACTGTTGAAACATGTGGCAGAGAAGAAATGTGTATGGAATGCATATAAATTATCAGGTGATACAGAAGCTTATGATAGATATAACTTAGTCTGTAATCAAGTCACAAAGGAGGTTAGACAAGCTAAGGCAGATTATGAGAAGTCTCTGGCAAATAATGCAAAGAAAAAAATCAGACTTCTTTGCTTATATTAACATTACAAGGAAGGGGCTGAATCTCATTGGGCCACTTGATCTCTGTGGATAACTGTTGATAAACCTACTCAGGTAATCAGGTTAATGATAACCCTACTCAAGTTGCAGACAAATTGAATAGGTATATTGCATTCACACATGAGGAATTCTTTAGGGAAGGGAATGCCAGCAGTTTATCAAACTGTAACAAGAAGCTAATGACTTTGTGATAACTGAAAGGAAAGTCGAGGAGAAATAGTTGAGGCTGGACATAAAAAAAAAAGGCACCTGAGGATGAATGGAACCTATCTAATTTTATTAAGGGAGGCAGCAAAGGAGGTAAGCAAACCCTTAACCATAATTATGAGGAGTCTGGGAAAGTTTATCGCCCGCAATTCACCGCCAGCAATTAATCACTAGCAGTTTACCACCGCATCAGTTTATCACATAAACAATTTATAGCCTACAAATGATTGCTGGCATATTTTATCGCCAGGCAATACATATAATTTATATAAATTTATTGGTCATTTTAAATTGAAAATAAGGTTTTTCTATAGGTGTTATTTGAGAATTAAGTGCAGCTAAAAATGGAAGTTATATGCTAGGTATACATTTCCTAGAAATACATACCATTGCAGGTGCTTTAATTTAATTGCCTGTTATTTTCCAAAATTGGAATTAGGTAGGTACCTACTTAATTCCTTTAACTTAAGTAGCATGTTTTGGGATAGTGGAGGTAAGGCGTGCCAAATAGGGAGGTACTTATATGTTTATAATCTCTTACAATCACAACATTTTCTTATTTTGAGTTTATTTTTCATCCTTTTGAGTTTGTGAACGCATCATGTTGGTGGAATTTTTGAAATCAGAAAAAGGAAAACCGAAATTGTGCTTTAGTGGACATTTGTTTTATAAAGACAGACAAAATGAAACAAAAATTCATTGGAAGTGTCAAAATTACGGAAAAACCAAATGTGCTGCTCGAGTTGCTACAGTAGATAACACAATCGTTAAATCATTGTGGAGACACAGCAGGAGTTTAGGCAGCACAACTTCTTGATACCATTCGAACTTATGCAGAAACAACAAATAATATGCCTCATAGTATTATTTCAAATGTTTTGAGAACCTGTGGCCAAGCAGCAGCCCCAAAGCTTCCAAGTGTAGATACAATGAAACGAACAATCCAAAATATAAGAAATCGAAATTTTGATGGCCCAGTTCTTCCAACGCATCATAGAGACATAGTTTTTACAGAAGAATATAAAACATCATGCAATGGAGAATTGTTTCTACAATTTGATTCTGGACCTGAGGACAATCATATGTTAATTTTCAGTATGAAAAGAAATTTGCAGTTGTTACCGTGAAGTGAACACTGTTATGCCGATGGGACTTTCAAAACTGTTCCCCTACTTTTTTTATCAGCTGTATATGATACATGGATTCAAGGACAAAATATTGCTTCCATTAGTTTATGCATTATTGCCTAAAAAGTCTGAGGAAACGTATGTATCTCTACTACAGCAGCTGAAAGTATTGTTCTATATTCTCAATGGCTATGTTCTCAATCAATAATTATAGATTTTGAGACGGCAATGATGAATGCTTGCAGAAGAGTTTTTCCTGATGCTTCGCAACAGGGTTGTTTTTTTCACTTTTGACAATGTATTTTTCGTTCCATTCAGAATAATGGATTGAAATAACGTTATGAAACTGATGCTAATTTTGCTTTAAATATGTGAATTATGGCAGCAATTGCATTTGTGCCCACACCTATTGTGAACAGTCGTTTTTGAACATTTGTGTAAAAATGGTGTTTTTCCTCCAGAACCGCAAGAAGTTGTTGATTATTTTGAGGATACATGGATTGGACGCCCAACCATACGACATATTCGTCGACCACCAAAGTATTCCCTTGAAGTGTGGAAAATACACCATCTTGTTCTTGAAGGATTACCAAGAACGAATAATTCTGTTGAAGGGTGGCAAAGAAGAGTTGAGGAACAAGTTGCTGCTTATCATCCCAACATTTAGAAATTTATCGATTGCGTTAAAAAAGAACAAAGTATTAACGAAATGCGCATTGAACAATATTTACGTGGAAGTGATCCGGGGAACAAAAAAAAAGAAGTATCGCAATTGTGATGAACGAATTAAAAGGCTTGTTATTGCATACGATGAATGGGGTGATATTGTTGATTATCTAAGAGGTATAGCAAATAATATTTCTTATTAATAATGTACTAATTAAATTATTACTAAGTAAATTAGTAATAATGTGTTATAAATATTACAGTTTTTTAATGTTATAATTAGTTTAGTTTAAAATTAACCAATTGTTATATTGTTTAAATAATGGATTTTTTACTATTTTTGTGATACATGTAACTATCAAAATACATAATCTACGTATTAAATTACATATTTCCATACATGTGTTTTTTTATTTCCGTACTATTCCCTCATAGTTCATAGAATTCCAAAAATATGCTAATCATAGCTTAAGGCAGAAACTTAAATAAAAAATAACTTTTTATGATTTGACCAAACACATCTCATTGCTTCTAGATGGTAAAATATGCTAGCGATCATTTGTAGGCTATAAATTGTTTATGTGATAAACTGCTAGCAATTAATTGCTGGCGGTGAATTGTGAGCGATAAATTTTCCAGACCCCAATTATGAGAGCATCCTTGGATTCAGGGGAGGTCCCAGTGGACAGGCGATTGCAAATATATCCCCAATTCATAAAGAGGGATCAAAAGATGACATGAATATTACAGACCTGTTAGCTTAAATAATGGAAAAATAATGGAATCACTGGTCAAAGAAGTAATGCAGGACAGGCATGCAGTTATACTGTAATCACAGCATGGATTTGTCAGTGAGCATTCTTATGTAGCCATTCTGGTTGGTTATTTTGGTGCACTGACAAAGGAACTGGATGCAAAAAATTATTTTGACATCATATACTTGGATTTCAGTAAACTTTTAGATACTGTTATACATAAAAGACTGCTGTACAACCTGGAGCAATGTGCCATTAAAGGCAAGTTACTGCTGTGAATAAAGGGATGGTTAAGTAGACAGAGATTGTTATCAGAGATGGGCACTGCTCTTTGTGGACTAATGTTATTAGTGGAGGTCCTCACGGTTCAGTGCTTGGTCCATTCTTGTTTTAAGTATTTATCAATAATATTGATGAGTGGTATATCAGGCCTAATGTCTAAGTTTGCAATTGATACAAAGGTTGGCAGGATGGTTAATGACAGTCAAAGTGAGCTACTGCAACAAGATCTAGGAAAATTGGGTCGATGGGCTGAGAAATGGCAGTTGAAGTTTAATATTGACAAATGCAAGGTACTGCACGAGTAGCAGTAACCCCAGAGTAACTTATCAAGTGCTCTATTACACTCAAGATAGTATAGAATGAAAAAGACCTGGAACTAATTGTGCAGTCAGACATGAAATTTTCTGAGCAGTGCAGACATGCTGCCAGGACAGTTCATGGGGATTTTGTCAATAATATACAGAAACTTTGCTTGCAGGGATAAGGAGCTGATTATGCCTTTGTATAAGGCCATGGTTAGACTGCACCTTGAGAGCTGTATACACGTCTGAAGGCCTCACTTCATGAAGGACATAGATCTGCTTGATCCAATGCAGAGAAAGGCAACCAGATTGGTTAAGAGAACAAAAGGGTGCTCTTATCTTAATGCTTCAATTCTGCAAATTTCTGTATCTCGAGACTAGGCACCTGCAGGGAGATCTGATTGAGGCGTTTAAAGCTTTCAATGGATTGATTAAGCTGAACATTATTGGTATTCTTTCACTTGCTGAAGGGGCATAAATTCAAATTGAGGAAGGCTGTTGGCAGGATCGATTATTAGCATGCTTTACAATTAGTAGAGGCACATGATGATAGAAAGCAAGCTTATACAACATCACCCAAAAAAAAAAAAAAAAAACTTCCCATTTCAACCACCCATTCACTCCAAAAGTTTGTCCGGTTATTTCTTGAATTTACTTAATTTAAGCTATCACTTTCCACAATGACAGATGGAAGTTTGTTCCAGCAGTCAACTACCTGCTGGCTAAAGGCAAATTTCCGCACATCTGTTCTACAACTGTCTTGCCTCAATTTGAATTTATGCCCACTCAGGTTCGTAATCTGAGAAAGAGGAGGAATCTCATCAGAATTGAGCCTGCTCAACCCATTCAATGCCTTATACACCGCAGTCAGATCACCTTGCAGGTCTCCTGCCTGGCAATCAGACTCTGCAATTTGCAGAACTAAAGCCTTTCTTTGTAAGATTACCCCATTGGTGCCCCTCACCAATCTCGTTGCCCTTCTATGTACTTTTTCCAGCAGCTCCAAAAACATTCCTAAAACGAGGTCTCCAGACCTGTATGCAGTACTCAAGGTGTGGCCTGGAGAATTCCCAACAAGAGGAACCCACTGGCAATGACTACCGAACTCAGAAGACGCTCTAGACCAGGGGTGACCAACTGAATTTGTGATATGATCTACTTTTTTTCTTCAAAATGTGCTGCGATCTACCATCTGAAGAATTTCATTGCATGATTAAAAAAGTTAATCAACACATATTGAAAATTGTTGTTTATAAATTTTAAAATTAAATACAATTCAGAATTCTTATTTTAAATTCATACATTTTTAAATTTTTAATTTATGTGAAGTTTGTGTTTTCGTGTCATCTGCCAAGCTTTCAAAATCGCGGATAAACTGTGATAAGGCCAACCATAAAGAATCTTCTATATGCAAGTCTGTAAGAGTACAGTGATTCTTCAAACAGGAATTCAAATACGAAAAGGCTAATTCACACAGACGTGTGAATACAGTGGTAACTCAAAAAATCTGGGAATTCATCATCCTTTTGGCACAATGCGATGAATCCGTTAAGATGCCCCATCTTTGATTTGGCTCCATCTGTTGTTATTGATACGAACTTAAATAGTGGTAATTTAATTTTTTCATTAAAATTTTTGAATGCATTAAATAAATCAAGATCTCTAGTTCTTTCTTTTAACGAAACCATACCCGGCAGTTCTTCTCTAGTGGTAGAATCATCGAAAATCATACGAATAAAAACAAGCAATTGAGCTGTATCACTGATGTCTGTAGATTCTACCAGTTGTCAAGAAAAGGACACACAATTTGCAATATGAGCATGCAATTGTTTCCTCACATTTTCTAAGTTTTTTTCGATGTTTCGCTTCACAGTATTTCGAGATAATTACAGATCTTGAAGAGCGCTTATAATTTAATTTTTGTTCTTAAAATTTTCAAAAAGAGAATCTGTTATTTCAAAAAATGCGTCTTTGATGAATTTACCATCAGAAAATGGTTTGCATTTCTTTGCAAGAAGATGACTCACTTTAAATGATACTACAGTTATGGCTTTAGGTGTTATGAAGAAATTTTGTTGTGCGAATAATCTGGATTTAAGTTCTTTTAATTTATTATTTCTAAGATCACTATTGGCAGAAAATTCGATTGGTGTTTACTATGGAGTGTGTCGAAGTGCCTTTCTAAATTTCCCTTTTCGGGTATAGCCATGGAAACATTTGAAATCAAACAACATTTTTCTTTTGTCATTACAAAAAAGTATTCTAGTTCCCACTCTTGATGAAAATGATACGTTTTACTCTTTTTCGTAGTATTCATTTTAAATCAAAGGGTATTAAATTAATGTATAAGTACTGTCCAGTTATTAATATTAAGATGGCTAAATAAGAATTTGACACTATGCTTTCCACAACGTAACTGCATGAATTTTCACAACATCCTCTAGCTGGCTGCGTGGCAACAAGAGTAGTCACGTGGTTCAACGGATTTGTAATAAGCATATGCAGTGGGGCACATAATAATAATAATATTTAAATTTTGACTAATCTATTTTTATATATATTTAAAATTCGTCGTGATCGACCGAAATTAAAGCCACAATCGACTTGTGGCCACCCCCCCTGCTCTAGACCATGGCAACTAACCCCATATTGGGGTTGGATTACGTAATCTGACTCAGTCATGCTGAGTGGAAAACAGGCTTCGGCCTAGTAGGCTCCCTACCAGAGAACCACTCGCTAACCCTTAGAGGGTGGGATATCAACCCCTCTTGTAATCCTCCACTAGGTTGACTTGCTGACCCCTTTCCAGGGTGGGATCGACTCGCTGTCCATCTTTACAATCTGTAATCTGTTGTTACTCTCATCACTTAGTTTTCTGGGGAATGCTGCCTTCTCCCATTCCCAGCTTCTCCTACTATCACCAACTCCTTTCACTTACTACTTGGGACCCCCATCTACCCTGGGATCCCAGTAAAGAGTCATCGATAGTAGAACCTGGGGTGCCTCCACACAGCTAGGGATGGGGATCAGGGGCATTAGACCTGGTGCACCTGGCTGCTATACACCTGTTGGGTTCGGCCAACGGCAGAACAAGTTCAACCGTTGGCCGAACAAGAAGTAATGGCTTCTTGAAGTAACGGCTTGGGCTATGCCCACTACAGAGGACTCAGCAGCAAATGGGAGAAATCCCAGAGCACACAACAATGATACTAGACATCTGGATCTGACCATTGCCTTATACAAAGAGATAATCACCTCCTTATCCTTGCTAGCAAAATTCCTGTATATCGTTGACAAGACCCCATGAGCTGCTCTGGCAGCCTGTCTGCACTGCCCCAAAAGCTTCATATCTGACTGCACAATTCTCCCCAATTCTTTTTCATTCTCCACTACCCTTAGTCTACACTCAGGGTAGAGGAGAATGAAAGATGTGAATCAACCATCCACAAGATGTGTGGATGGTTGATTGTTGGAATAGGCTTCCATCTGCTGTTGTTGGAAGTGGATGGTTTGAATAAATTCAAAGGAGAACTACACAAATTCTTTAGGGTTCAGAGGTGTTTTTTTTTTTTGGTTGATGGCATATAAACTTGCTTATTTGCATCATTTTTCATTACTACTACTATTACTTCAAATTTTCACACACATTATGGCTACAAGGGTTGAAATAAATATGCATGTAAATGGAATGTGTTATAAGATGGCATGTTATAGCAGGATGAGCTGTGTGTGTGTGTGTGTGTGTGTGTGTGTGTGTGTGTGTGTGTGTGTGTGTGTGTGTGTGTGTGTGTGTGTGTGTGTGTGTGTGTGTGTGTGTAAAAATAAACTTAAAAGAAAGAGAATAAAAAAAGGAAGAAAATGAGTAAATCAAACATCAGTAGCTGTAGAGCATTATGAATACAGTAACCGTCATATAACTCAGTAGTTTGGTTACTACAAAATCTCGTGTAATGCAAAACTGTGTTATACAGGACTAAAAACCAGTACAAAAAAAGGGAGAGTTACATTCCAAAAGCTAACAAAAATACACCATTTTTTTATGTAACAATCGGAAACTTAATTTTTATAGTAATAATAACTTAATATTTTAACTTTATTTTTATACTAGTAGTAACTGAAATAGTAATAACTGAATAAATGTCTTACCTTACAAACTGTGATACTTATATGTCAGATAATGTATGTTCATTTAATTTTCTTAATTTCATTTAATTTAAGTTTCTAATTTCATATAATTTAATTCTCTTAATTTCATTTAATTTAATTCATATCAACCAAACAAAGGAGAATCAAAGGCTGACACAAGTAATTATAGACCTGTGAGTTTAACTTCTGTTCCAGGAAAATTAATGGAGGCACTGGTTAAAGAAGCATTGCAGGATCATCTAGACAAGACTTCCGTTATAGCTCGGACACAGCATGGTTTTGTTATGGGGAAGTCTTGCCTGACCAATTTGATTGGATACTATGATGCAGTCACAAAAGAACTGGATACAGGGAATAACTTTGATATTATATACTTGGATCTTAGAAAGGCTTTTGATACTGCTGCACATGGAAGACTGCTGCACAAATTGGAGCAGTGTGGCATTGGAGGCAAATTGCTGCTATGGATAAAGGGGTGGTTGAGGGGGAGAAGACAGAGAGTGGTAATCAATGGATACTGCTCATCGTGGACTAATGTTATTAGTGGAGTCCCTCAGGGTTCAGTGTTGGGTCTATTATTGTTTACTGTATTTATAAATAATATTGATGAGGGTATATCAAGCTTAATGTCCAAGTTTTCAGACGATACAAAAGTTGGCAGGGTTGTTAAGGACACTACTGACACTATGCTGCTGCAACAGGATCTGGAGAGGTGGCAAATGAAGTTTAACATTGACAAATGTAAAGTACTTCATATGGGAAAGTAGAGAATGAAAAGGACCTGGGGGTAATTGTGCAGGCAGATATGAAGTTCTCTGAGCAGTGCAGACGGGCTGCAAGAGTAGCTCATGGTGTCTTATCAATGATATACAGGAATTTTTCTAGCAGGGATAAGGAGGTGATTATTCCCTTGTATAAGGCAATGGTCAGGCCACACCTTGAGTACTGTATACAGGTCTGGAGGCCTCATTTCAAGATGGATGTAGAGCTGCTGGAACGAGTACAGAGAAGGGCAACAAGGTTAGTGAATGGAACAAAGGGTTGCTCTTACGAAGAAAGGCTTAAGTTTTGCAAATTACAGTGTCTGGAGACTAGGCATCGGCGAGGTGATCTGATAGAGGTGTATAAAGCCTTGAATGGTTTGAGCATGCTCAATGCTGATGGGATTCTTCCTCTTGCTCAGAATCATCACCTGAGAGGGCATAAATTCAAATTGAGGAAAGACAGATGTAGGATAGATGTCCGGAAATTTGCCTTTAGCCAGCGGGTAGTTGGTTGGTGGAACAAACTTCCATCCCTTGTTGTGGAAGTTGATAGCCTGAATAAATTTAAGGCTCAGCTGGACAGGTATTTCAAACGAACGGAGGGGTGAAGTGGAAGTTTTTTTGTTTTTTTTTTCTGGCTGATGCTGCATAAGCTTGCTTTCTTGCATCATATGCCTCTACTAATGCTAATGCTAAATGTATGAATCAACAAAATCATATTCATATCAACCTTTGGTTGATATGAATTAGTAACACCTCAGATCAGATCATCTGCATTATCCAGGTTAAAATCTGTTTTAATAACAAATGGTATGCCTATAAACTTCATTAAATTCTGTATGAACACTGCTGTTTATGCTACGATAAGTAAATTTTTGGATGCCAGTTTTAGCAAAAAAAAAAATGCCCTTGTCCTTACTATCAAAAGCATTAAGATATAATATAAATGGGAAACCTGTTATTGGGACAACAGAAATTGAAAAACTGGTATGCATCAGGTGTTCATTTTGTTGTAATTTCTCTGCTCAAAGTAGTGGAGTGGCGATGTCCATGTAGATGGATTGGATTAGTAGTAATATTAATATATAGGCTTAAACTTTCTGTATTGCAATGAAAAGTTCGTCTGGTCTTGCATAATTGGGGAAGGGGTTATAATACATAATACATCTCCACACACATAATAACAAATAATTTTAAATTACATAGAATAGTAAAAGTAATAATAATTAAAAATAAAATGGTAAGACAATAGAAAAAAGAAAATAAAATAGCAAGGCTAACATCAGTGCCTACAAAGCATTACCCACCACATGTTTGAAAACAGAATTTGCAAATTAAAAATTCACCCACAGTGTGGGATTCCAAGTAAGAAGCAATAAACAAAGAAAACTGGTAGCTATGGCAGCAAAAATAGAAGAGAGGGGATAATAACTTAAAAATAAGGGTGTTACAGAAGAGAAGTTAAATTGAAAGTTAGTGGTACACCCTTGACAGCACTCAGACTTGAATTTTGTGAAATATAAATAAATCTATAAATCAAATATAAAAACCGATGACAAAAAAATTAATTAAAATAGACTGACCATTGAATCTCACACATCAAAAGGCCATACAGCAAACAGTGGCAATGGAATCACTGCATTTCGAATGTTAAACAACCCAGTAGAGCTATGTACTAAGTTGTTTAGCAAAATAAAATAAAACAAAATAAAATCAGCCCACCAATGCAACAGATATGAATAACAGTTGCAATTGTTATTAATATCATTTATGAATTATTAAGGTTTGAAAATGCCAAAAGGTTATCAAATTGTAGCAGGGTGGTTAATGATTTTGTAATAACTGAGAGCAAAGTGGAGGAGAAATTGTTGAAGTTAAACAAACACCTGGGGTGGATGGGATCTATCCAGTTATATTAAAGGAGGCGGCAAAGCAACTAACACAACGCCATAATTATGAGAGCGTCCTTGGACTCAGGGGAGGTACCCACGGACTGGAGATGTGCAAATGTATCCCCAATTCACAAAGGGGGATCGAAGAGTGACACGAGTAATTACAGACCAGTTAGTTTAACTTCTGTTCCGGGTAAAATAATGGTGTCACTGGTTAAAGATGCATTGCAGGATCATCTAGACAATAATCCAGACACAGCATAGGTTTGTTAAGGGAAAGTCTTGTCTGACAAATTTGATAGGATATTATGATGTGGTTACAAACGGACTGGATGCAAAAAATAATTTTGATATCATATATTTGGATTTCAGAAAAGCTTTTGACACTGTTGCGCATGGAAGACTGTTGTACAAATTGGAGCAGAATGGTATTAAGGGTAAGTTGCTACAATGGATAAAAGGATGGTTGAGTGGGAGAAGACAGGGTGGTAATCAATGGGTGCTCCTCTTCGTGGACTAATGTTATTAGTGGAGTCCCACAGGGTTCAGTGTTGGGCCCATTGTTGTTTTGTATATTTATCAATGATATTTATGAAGGTATATCAGGCTTAGTGTCAAAGTTTGCAGATGATACAAAGGTTGGCTGGGTTGTTAATGACAGTAATGGCAGTGTGCTACTGCAACAGGATCTAGATAATTTGGGCAGATGGGCTAAGAAGTGGCAACTGAAGTTTAACCTTGACAAATGCAAAGTACTGCATATGGGTAGAAGTAACCCAGAGAAACGTACCAACTTTGTGGTACTACACTTAAGGTGATAGAACATAAAAAAGACCTGGGAGTAATTGTGTAGTCAGATATGAAGTTTTCTGAGCAATGCGGACAGACTGCCAGGGCAGGTCATGGGGTTTTGTCAATGATATACAGTGGTACCTTGGTTTGCGATCATAATTCGTTCCGGAAACGTGCTCGTAATCCAAAGCACTCGTATATCAAAGCGAATTTCCCCATAAGAAATAATGGAAACCCAGATGATTTGTTCCAAAACTCAAAAATATTCATATACTGTAAAAATGATTAATACAAAATACATACCTTTTTATATTTTTAATATTTAAATTTAATATATATAAAGCAATCGAATTTATTAATTATTGGGTAGGACGACTTTCACTGTCTCTAATGGAATCACTGCTATCTGTTGATTTTTTCTTTTTGTGCGACTTTAACAAGGAATCTTTCCAATGACGCTTGCTTTTGCCTCCTTTTGAGGATTTCACGGAAATCAGATTCATCGCTCGCACTATTACAAAACGAGGAGGCACGCTTGATACACATAAACAAAGCTGCCCGCGTGTAGCAACTGAATAAACAACACCATAAAGGCGGAGATACACTATTAACACCTCACATTTTACTAAAGCACATTTCTAGGGGTTACTACCATAAAACAATTTCCAGTTGCGTTCCTGCTAGTGGAATCTGTTATAAACTGGTAGTAAACTCGATCTAATTGCATTTGCGATTATACTAGCTGGAATTGTTGGTTTTCACGTTATTATGGTGAAATGTGTTTCCCCTTCATGGATATAAAAAACCATAAATACATTTTCAAAATCTTCTCTTCATTCCTATCGAGTTGCGTTCGGTTGGGGTGATTCTGCGTTCGACTGCCATTTCTTGTAAACGCAAAGGCTAATTGTGCATAAGCGAATTCGGTTCGTGTTATATAAGATATCGTTCCCCCATTTATAAATCGTGTATGATCGAATTCGTGTAGTGTAAACACGTGTTATACGAGAACTGACTGTACTCGTATTGCAAGACCTCGCTCGTTTATCAAGTTAAAATTTATTAAAAATTTTTGCTCGTCTTGCAAAACACTCGCATACCAAGTTACTCGTAATCCAAGGTACCACTGTATAGGAATTTTGCTAGCAGGGAAAAGGAGGTAATTGTCCCTCTGTATAAGGCAATGGTCAGGCCATGCCTTGAGTACTGCATACAGGTCTGAAGGCCTCATTTTAGGAAGGATGTAGATTTGCTTGAGCGTGTACAGAGAAGGGCAACAAGATTGGTGAGGGGAATGAAGGGTTCCTCTTACCAAGAGAGGCTTAAGTTCTGCAAATTGCAGTGGCTGGAGACTAGGCACTGCGCAGTGATCTGATTGATGTGTATAAGGCCTTGAATGGGTTGAGCACGCTGAATTCTGATGAAATCCTTCCACTTGTTCAGATTACGAACTTAAGGGGCATAAATTCAAATTATGAAAAGACAGATGTAGAATAGATGTGCGGAAATTTGCCTTTAGCCAGCGGGTGGTTAATTGCTGGAACAAACTTCCGTCTGTCTTGGAAGTTGATAGGTTAAATAAATTTAAGGAGGAACTGGACAGGCATTTGGAGGGAATGGTGTGATTTTTTTTTTTTTTTTTTTTGCTGATGCTGCATAAGCTCATACACTTGCTTTCTTGCATCACATGCCACTACTACTACTACTCAGCAACTTGCAACTGATGTAACGATAGATGAAGAAACATACTATAACATAATACAAGTGTTGCACAGCTTGGAAACGACATGTTAGAGGAGACTTGATTGAGGTGTGTAAGGCTCTGAAAGGAAAAGTAAAATGAATGAGGATGAAATTTTCAGTTTTTTTCTTCCTTTTTTTTTTTTTTTTTCCCATAGTCATCCTTGGAACTTTCTAGCCACACCTCTTATATCATTATGACTTTATGGTATAGAATGAAGTATAAAATCCCTTTTGTAATGTAACTTCTAATTTTAAATCTTTGCTATTATTTAACATGCAATGTGAATTACATATAATTTTTATTACTTTTCAGCACTGTCTTACTATTGACTTTGCTACATCATCAGTGCATATCATTTTAGTCATCAGCAAGACATTATACTCTATAATATACATACTATTGAAACAGTACTTATGAAGTCTTTCATCTGAGAACATGGCATTTCATTCTTATTATTTTATTTACATATGCTATGTTATGTGAGTAGCTCAGTTTGCACATTTTTATGTATGTACTTTAAAAATAACTGTTATTATAATTACAACATTTATTTGCATTTATACTGCATAGAAAATTGTGACTCTAAAAATTAATCATCATAACTGTCAGTGATAACTTTTTCTACTGCTCTATTATTACTGTTATTTATATATTACCAGTACCATCCTAATCTCAGTCAATAAACATGCAATGTGTCTGTTTTTTTTTTGTTTTTTGAGGAATTTTTTTTTTGTTTTGTTGTCAGGACTTGCACATTTTAAAAAATGTCTGTGTGCGTGTGTGTATTTTTTTTTTTTTTTTTTGTCAACTTAAATGGTAGTTAAAATGAGTATACAATATTAATAACTTCTGTCAAAATGACACTTCAGAATTCTTAGAACATGTTTATTAGTTGCAGTGATGATACAGCAAATAGTTTTTCTAATAAAAATAATATATTACTCTCTTTCTGTTTTTCTTATAGGAAGACATTAAAAATAATTAATATTTGATTAGTTTGATTGTTATATTTTTAATTGTCAGGTGCTCTATTCATTTCATTGGCTGGCACTTCGTATTATTTCTTTTAAGCAAAGGTAGTGGATTGACTGTATGAAAATAAAATTCATGAAATGTTTTTAAATAAAAATAATAGGAAAAAAAACTTAAGTTGACTTTTTTCTGAAAATTGAAATTGATAAGTGGTTGAAATATAATATCTCATAACTCCATGACACATGTAAATATGATTCATATTGAAATATCAAAAGTGTTATTATTTCCATAAAGTCTGTTAATTTTTTCCCCATTTAAGACAGTACATGTACATATATCTGAATGGCACCCAAGTAAAGAAAAAAACATAATTAGTGTTTTCTTATATTGTGTATTTTGATGTGCAGTAGTACAGAATACTGTGATCTGTTGTTCCTTAAAGGTATTAAATACAGATAATATTTCTTTGTAGTCCTGTTTTATTACATCCAGAACTCAGACTATTATGGTTAACTATTTGAAATCACTGCAGTTTCCAGTTATTGATAAAATTTCAATTAGTACTTGCATTGATTATCATCTCAATGGTTATGAATTTAATTTGAATTGTTATATTTTCATTACACTGTAAAATTAAAAAAAAAAAATCACGCAGAATTCTTTAGATATCTTTTGCTGTTTCGTGGCTAAAGCCATGGAATAAAAAATTAAATGCTAATGCTGTTGTTTATGGCAATTTTTTCCCTAACCTATTATAAATGATTATTATTTTGATTATTAATTGTAATAATCAAAAATAATAATCATAAATTTAGCATATTTAAAAATACTTTGAAGCCTGTTATTTCTGTTAAAGCAGATTGTGTGCCTACAGCATTTGTACTTGCTTTGTCTGTTTCACAAGGTACATTCCTACATGAGATGTGATTAGTAAGTAACAAGACTAAATTTTAATAAATATACTTGAACGTATACATCTCAATGATTATTGTTTCCCTTCCAAGTAGTAGTGCTGTGGTTTGGAAGGCAATACGCTTATTCCAGCATTGTTGACATTGCTGAAAATATTAATGTAATTCCTCTTTGGAATTGATTTCAGAGTCTCTCACATTCTTCTTGATGTCCTTTAAGTGATGGTACAGTACTGAAAGTACAAAATTGAATCCCCTTCCTTTTTGAAGCAGCCAAATATCATTTGGAGCAAGTCATACAAAGAAGTTTGATCAAGCTGATAGAATCATAAAAAATTGAGGTTATGATTATATGAACAATAACTATAAAAAAACCTTTATCTTTTCTTTATACCATAAATTAATACTGTAATTATAATTAGTTTGAGAAAATACAGCACTTAGGCAAGATGAAAGGCTTTAAAGAGGAAATTTAAGTACAGGTGACCCCCGCTTAACGCTGGTAATTCATTCCATAAAAAACAGATCGCTAAGTGAATCCGCACTAAGCGAGCACCACATTCCCATAAGGTAACATGTATTTGTGAGTTGCAGTTGGTGCCATAGGATATTTCCTAATTAATAATAAACGGTAGTGAAAAGGTGCACAAATGTCAGTCAAAATATTTAATATTCAAATATTTGTACATATAAAATATTCTGCATTACATACATATATAATTATGTGGTAACTACTTACGTATCGACGGCGAGGGGCACGGAAATGCTCGACATGGTCACAGTCGATCTCCTTCGTTGCTTCCTTCCTTTGACCGCGTCCGTACCGGCAGACCCCGCTTCGGCCGATGCTGCTCCAACGTAAACTTAAAATTCCAATTAAAATCATAAATTTAATTGATCTAAATTTATTTTAATTGATTTAATTTAATTGATGAATTTAATCATGAAAAATGTGTCGATATTGGGTTGTACTTTGGCCCTCTTCATGGTAAACCAAAAGAGGTTTTAATTTTAAATCCTTGCAGCGTTACCACCCAACAATAAAGTCAACCGATCCTCTACCGCTTTGAAACCTGGCATGTTTTTTTCTTCTTTCAATATGAAACTTATTTTAGTCATTCATTTCCAAAAAAAGTCCTGCTTCATCTAAGTTAAAAACTTGTTGAGAAGTATAACATATAATACCCTACTTCAATAATTTTAATAAGTTAAGTTCTTTTGTGAAAATTTCAGCCCCTTGATCTGCACTTGCGGCTTCTCCCTGGATTTTAAATCTATTCAACCAGCGCTTACTAGTTTTAAATGGTTCCACTTTTTTTTTTTTTTTTTTTAGGTGAGTTTTCTTCAGATCATCATATAGGCTAATCTCTCTCTCTCTTTTTTTTTTTTTTTTTTTTTTTTTATAATATTTAACTTAACTGAATTCTGCATTGGATATTATCTTCAAAAAAATTAGTTAAGTCTCTCCATTTCAATCCTAACAGCTGGCATAGCCCTAGTTGCTTGCAGTGGAACAGCTGTCTTTCCCACTGCTAAAATTCTTTATTTTTTTATACATGTTCTTACAGTTAAACTTGCCAGTCCTAAATTATGGCACACATCTGCTTGTCATTGACTGGAATCGATTTGCTTCAAAACATCTAATTTAATTTTCAAATTCAGTCTTTTTCTTACATTTGTAATCTTTGTACTGCATCCAGATGTTGCTTTTTCATTCTCTGCCATTATTAACTCTTCAAAAATGTAACTGCATTGGTTGCATTAATTATGATACAATGTTCGAGTAAACTGCCCTTTACGCATGATATCTAATATTGTACTCAGTGATGACTAGACTTTGGATAAATGCATATAACCCAAATATTACAAGCAATATACTTGATAATTTTTTAAAATGTTAATCTCGGAGCTATGTAACAAGTCACTGTACTGCAATTAAATTAGCGTGTGAGAAAATTTCACTGAGCATGGGAAAATTTCTCAAGTCGGCATGGGAAACTTTAATGCTGTTTTGCTATTCATTTTCAAGCTATCGACTCCATCAAATGAAACAATTTCGTTAAATATGCCAAAAATGCAATCTGTAAAAGAACGTTATAGTGATTTGTGACAGCATTATAGTCATACGGGTTATACTATAAGAACAGCATTATAGCAAATCAGCGTAAAACGAACCGCGTTATAACAAGGGCCTGCTGTATTAAATATTTCTTGATTGTGATCGTATATGACCCGAGCATGCACCACAACATTCTCAACTCAATCTATTACATGCATCTAATATATCGTACATTATGGTTAATTATTCTGAGTGTACTGGTTTTGAATTCTGGTCAGTTTGCATCATTCTGTTACAACGAATATGTCAGGAATATCACATTTCCTTCAGTAATGATATAACAAGTTTCACACTTGGATAAGCTTTCTGTTTCTATATGGTATCATCCTTCACACATATTAGCTCTCTTCAGATTTTTTTAAATAAATTATGGGGGAATATCCTCCATGTGCCTATAATTTGAAATTGGAGGTAGGAAATAAAATGGATAGTGTCATGTTTTTGGTAACACTGCAAGTCAGTTTAACTGCATCTACTCTGCATTGCATATACCCAGTATTTTTTTTTTTTATTGTAAAAAAATGTGCTGTGGTACTCGTTCTTTGCTAACAGGAAAAATTGAAAATTAAAAGGACATGAAAAATACAGTACTCTAAAAAATTATTTCCTGATATTGTTACTTAGTAGTAATGTTTTTGGAATAAGAACAACGAATTAGGTATATTAATACACAGTTAAATTTATATTTATTATTTATTATTGAAGTATATAAAAAAATAAGTAAAAATAATATTTCATAATAAAATTTTAATAGGACATTCCAAATTTTTATTGAGTTCTCATCCAACACACTATGCTGACTTCTTACTGTTTGTGTCTGTTGCTGAATGAAGTTTCCAAAGCAGCCATGAATTACATATTTGCTGGATCAAAGCGTATCAGTGGAGGACTTACAATTTCAATTAAGAAATTTGTTTTGTCATCAACGAAGCTCTGGTTAGGCTGACAATCACATTCATTTGTGAAAATTCTTGTTCACATTCACTTGATGAAATTGGTATCGTACTCGGAGTGTTCGTCAAATGCTCTTCTATTTTTTCGAAACTGTCTCCGATTAGGTATTCCCGAAATGCACGAATTGTATCTCTTTCATTTAACTGAAGCCTAATTGACAATTTTCTAACTTCATTCTCACCAAATGCCAACATTTCATGTTTAGAAGGTTTAATACCTTCGTTGCCCTCATTTTCCTTCTCTCAACATCTATGTTGTCACTAGTTCTTAAATTTGAATTTTTTTTTTTTTTTTTTTTCTGAAACTGTCCAAAATGTCGGTGTCCAGATATTCAGGTACTATGAACATGTAAACAGATAGGGAAAATTTACGGAAAAATGTGGATAAAGAACTTCCACGAAACAACATGATTATTTGTCGGGATAAAAGAACATCACTCTTTTCTAATTCTTGAATGGGGCACTTACAGTTGATTCACAGCCAGGTCTAACCTATGGCCCGTGTGGAAAGTGAATTAAAACAACATTTTAAATTTTGCAAATTAAATGTTTTGTTTAGTAAATGTAATCGTGTATTGTACTTAATAAAATTTTCGAATTTTTTCAATTTCAATTTTCAAATTCATCTTAAGAAGTGATCCTTTCAGGTTGTAAATTTTCTAAAGTGAGCATTTAAAGGCAAAAGTAAAGTATTTTTTTGAAAAACA
Source organism: Mastigoproctus giganteus (assembly GCF_048544385.1). Taxonomy (NCBI): domain Eukaryota; kingdom Metazoa; phylum Arthropoda; class Arachnida; order Uropygi; family Thelyphonidae; genus Mastigoproctus; species Mastigoproctus giganteus. Next base: position 106,843,013 of record NC_143584.1, on the reverse strand, counting down.
AAAAATCATATTTTTATAATTTTAATAAAATCTAAAAAATAAATTGGTGACATAGATTTGTTGCACATAGAAGTATTGGGAATATTCATTTTTTATAAATAGCCTGGAAAAAAAAAACGGTAACATGAAAACAAACTTCCTTTTACACGTAACAAGATATGCAAAATGTAACCCACTAATTTTTCTCAAATCACTCGGTGTGGTCCCGAAAGAAATCTTTGAATATGGCCCCTGTACTGGAAAAGGTTGGACACCACTGCAGCAGGTGAACCAAAACCCATTGGGAATACCCCTTGATCTGCACGCTGTTAACCAGCGCAACTTCTCCATATGTGGGACAGGTGGTCAGATAGGTTTTACCAGGTACCACTAAGTTGTAGAATGGTAATCCCTTTAGCTCGCTCAATTCTTGCTTAGCAGCAGCAGTAATTTCCTAAATTGCCTGCAGGTCTGAAAAGTTCGAACAGTGTACCCAGTTAAGTCTCCTAAGCCGTTCTTTTTACTTGAAACTTTTTTCGCTTGACTGAAACTATTTTAAATGTATTTCCAATGGGAATAAAAAATTTGCTATAAAAGGAGTTTGTTAAACAGAGGTCCGAATGAGTAATTTACTGTATATACCAATCAGTTGACAATGCCAGCTTGACGGGAGCAGTGGACCAAGAATGAATTCTGCTGTAATTTTCTTTTTTGACTGCAAGAAATATAATAAGTAGCCACTTTATTAGATATATACAGGCAACACCCCCCCCCCCCCGTAATACACGATTGATAAATTGTGGCAATCCTTGCGCAATATGATACTTATATAACATGGTTTCAGTAGAGAATTGTGGCAAACCTTGCATAATATGCTATTTTTGAGCTTTTGTGCGGAAAAATCCCTGCTGTTATGTTGGTTGTCATTTTTTAACATTTCCATTCTTTTTTGTGAATTCGCTCTGTTGACTCGCTAGTCGTTATGCAAAAAATATTGGGAAATCCCCATGTCGGGCTCTGTGCTATTGAACTTGTGCTTGTTTGAGACCATAAAAAATTGTGACTTTGAATCGCGCAGTTCGTGACATAAGGTTTTTGTAAGGTTATATTGCTTTTTATATGATTGTTTATGAATTTTTCCGGGCATGTATTACTAAGCTTTGTTCTTAAGAACCGTATTGGAATAATTTCTTTGTTGTGAATTAAATTCCAGTCCTAAATGGAGAATTTCTTTGTGTGTGCTAGGTGCAGAGAGTATCAAGAAATTAGGCACCAACTCAGCCCTCTCAGCTGTCCAACTCAACACCAGAGCTCAGTTTTATGCATCAGGCAACAGCAACAATCTTCAGGGCAGAATCCCACAGGAGTTACTTATTGTCGGTGACTCTATTGTCAGGGAGACGGATAATAAATAAATATGATCTTTATTGTAAGGTTCCTAGGTACATGCAGGTACCCTATCTTTACAAACCCTTCATGGCACTAAGCCAGGGGTTAACAAGCGGCAGAGATATCATCTAGCCGGAAATGTAATAAATAAATTATAGGTTAAACAAATAACATACAGCAGACTGAATTTAGTTAAAAATAAAATACAATAACAATAATACATCAAATTAAAATGCTAAAATAAATCAAATAACACAGGACAGTTTTCTTGAATTCAAGAATCCCTGAAATTCTTGCCGAGCCCTAGCAATCTCACATCAGTTGATGGTTGTGGAATACACATGAAGATCTAGGATGCGCCGTCTGTACTTTTTATTAACAACGATTTTGCACAGGTCGGCATCCAAAGACTAATATATTGTGTAAAAGGGATAGATGGAATATGACCAGGGTATGTCTGCCAGGGACAAAAGTTGATGTAGAGGAGATATCATCTTTTAAGGGCACAACGACTGATGTACACGTTGGCACTGTTGACATTAATAGGAGATTAACAGTGGCCGCAGGCAGAGGTGAAAGTTATTCTTGCACCACTTCTATTACAATGATCAGCAGCCTGGAAAGCAACGTGCTGGGGATTTCCAGGACTGCTGGGAGTTATCATGGAACTAATAAATTAATGGGCTGTGTTAGGATAACTAAGAGTAAGAACATGTGCATGTACACCAATGCTAGGAGTTTAATACACTAATTTGATGTGCTGCCTTCAAGATATCAAAGACAGATATTGTTGGGATATCAAAGAAGTATCACACAGCTATAAGGAATGCAGAATTGGAATTCGAAGAGTGCAATGTGTGCAGAAAGTATAGACAGGATAATAAGGGAGGAGAGATTATGCTGTTGAGAAACAAAATCGAAGGAGGTGCATCCAGCTGACATGGACAGTGCAATCTGGAGTCAGTTCGGTGTGACATAAGCACTGGAAAAGCAAAATTGAGAGTCGGAGTGTGTTATATGCCAAATGACCGAGTACCTAATCAGCTGTTCATAGAAACAAAGTGGGACAGTAAATCATATTGTCTTAGTCGTGGCACGCCTAATAACGGGGATTTTAACTTCGCAGATATTGACTGGAAATTGTGGGTTGATCACTTTTTGTGGATTTATTGATTTATTGTGGATGGTCTGAGACAGTATTTAAATTCTATACAGTGGGACCACCTGAAGATGTTACCAACAGCAAATTCAAAATGGGAAGCATTCAAGGAACTAATCTTGGAAGCTACCAGGCTTTACATACCAACCAAGAAATATTGTTCAAGGTTCAGGCCTAAATGGTTGTCAGATGAACTAATGAGACATATGGCAGAGAAGAAAAATGCATGGGATACATACAAATTAATGGGTGACGTGGAAGCCTATGATAGATATAAGTTGGTCTGTAACCAAGTCACAAAGGAGATTAGGCAGGCAAAGGCAGATTATGAGAAATCCTTGGCAAAGGATGCAAAGAAAAACAGAAAAGAGTTCTTTACCTATTTAAACTCAAGAAGGAAATGGATGAATCAGATTGGTCCACTGGATGTTGATGGTTCAACAGTTGAGGATCCAGCTCAGGTGGCTAACAATCTAAACGAGTATTTTGCATCTACATTCACACATGAGGAGTTATTCAGGAAGGGGAATGTCGTAGGTGAAGTAAACATTGGCAGTGAGCTAGATGATTTTCTAATAACTGAGAGGAAAGTGGAGGAGACATTGTTGAGGATAAACATAAAAAAGGCACCCGGGGTGGATGGGATCTATCCAGTTATATTAAAGGAGGCAGCAAAGGAAGTAAGCAAACCCCTAGCCATAATTATGAGAGCTTCTTTGGACTCAGGGGAGGTACCCATGGACTGGAGATGTGCAAATGTAACCCCAATTCACAAAGGAGGATCAAAGGCTGACACAAGTAATTATAGACCTGTTAGTTTAACTTCGGTTCCAGGAAAATTAATGGAGGCACTGGTTAAAGAAGCACTGCAGGATCATCTGGACAAGAATTCAGTTATAGCTCAGACACAGCATGGGTTTGTTAAGGGCAGGTCTTGTCTGACCAATTTGATTGGATACTATGATGTAGTCACAAAAGAACTGGATGCAGGGAATAACTTTGATATTATATATTTGGATCTTAGAAAGGCTTTTGATACTGTTGCGCATGGAAGACTGCTGCACAAATTGGAGAAGTGTGGCATTCGAGGCAAATTGCTGCTATGGATAAAGGGACGGTTGAGTGGCAGAAGACAGAGAGTGGTAATCAATGGACACTGCTCAACGTGGACTAATGTTATTAGTGGAGTTCCTCAGGGTTCAGTGTTGGGTCCATTGTTGTTTTCTGTATTTATAAATGATATTGATGATGGTGTATCAGGCTTAATGTCCAAGTTTGCAGACGATACAAAGGTTGGCAGGGTTGTTAAGGACACTACTGATACTATGCTGCTGCAACAGGATCTGGAAAGGTTGAGCAGATGGGCTGAGAGGTGGCAAATGAAGTTTAACATTGACAAATGTAAAGTACTACATATGGGAAACAGTAACCCCAGATCAACGTATCAACTCTGTGGTACTACGCTGACAGTGGTAGAGAATGAAAAGGACTTGGGGGTAATTGTGCAGGCAGATATGAAGTTCTCTGAGCAGTGCAGACGAGCTGCAAGAGTAGCTCATGGTGTCTTGTCAATGATATACAGGAATTTTTCTAGCAGGGACAGGGATGTGATTATTCCCTTGTATAAGGCATTGGTCAGGCCACACCTTGAGTACTGTATACAGGTCTGGAGGCCTCATTTCAAGAAGGATGTAGAGCTGCTGGAACGAGTACAGAGAAGGGCAACAAGATTAGTGAATGGAACAAAGGGTTGCTCTTACGAAGAAAGGCTTAAGTTTTGCAAATTACAGAGCCTGGAGACTAGGCATCGCCGAGGTGATCTGATAGAGGTGTACAAGGCTTTGAATGAATGGCTTGAGCATGCTCAATGCCGATGGGATTCTTCCTCTTGCTCAGAATAATCACCTGAGAGGGCATAAATTCAAATTGAGGAAGGACGGATGTCGGATAGATGTGCGGAAATTCGCCTTTAGCCAGCGGGCAGTTGGTTTGTGGAATAGACTTCCATCGCTTGTTGTTGAAGTTGATAGCCTAAACAAATTTAAGGCTCAGCTGGACAGGTATTTCGAACGAACGGAGGGGTGAAATGGGAGTAGTGGTTGTTTTTTTTTTTTTTTTTGGCTGATGCTGAATAAGCTTGCTTTCTTGCATCATATGCCTCTACTAATGCTAATGCTAATGCTAATACTTTAACATGTTCGAGAGGCAACTAGAGGGGGTTATACTCTTAATCTGATTATCGGCAGTAATTCTTCATGCATTAAAAATCTGCAGATAAAGGGCAGTGGTCATACTGTGCTGATGTGGGATTTACTTAAAGATGTAACTACTATCAGGGGTAAAGGGAAGGGTTTTGGTTTCCATAAAGGGGACTACATGGGTCTCAGACAGTTATTAAATTCTATACTGTGGGACTAACTGATTATGTTACCAACAGCAAATTCTAAACGGGAAGCATTCAAGGAAGTAATCTTGGAAGCTACTAGGCTTTTCATGCCAGCTAAGAAATCCTGTTCAAAGTTTAGTCGTATGTGGATGGCAGATGAACTAATGAGACTCATGGCAGCGAAAAAAAATTCATGGGATACATATAAATTATCGGGTGACAGAAGATTATGGTAGATATAAGGTAGTCTAATAAAGTCACAAAGGAGGTTAGGGAAGGCATATTATGAGAAATCTTTGGAAAAGAATGCAAAGAAAAACAGCAAAGCCGCCTTTACTTCTGTAAACTCCAAAACGGAAGGGATGAATCAGATTGATCCACTTGACATCGACAATTTGTTGATGAACCTGCTAAGGTAGCTGACAAGCTGAGTATTTTGCGTCTACATTCACACATGAGGAAGTCTGTAGGGAAGTGAAGGGCAGAAGCAGGGCCGGTTCTGGTAGATGTGCAGTGCGTGGATGCACGCAGGTGGCCAAATCCCTAGGGCGGCCGATAGTACACTTTAAAGAAAAAACTAAAATGTAATTTAATATTATTTTAATACAGTGGTCGACAATGAAATAGCGAACGTGGCATTATTAATAAATAATATTGTATTCTCTAAAGACCCATTCACAATGAAAATTAAACATAAAAATAACGTAACGAAACAAACGTTACCGTAAAATTAAGAAGTCATACCAACATTCATAATGGAACATAAACACGACAGTAAACATATTTGGTTACCATGGAAACACAACATGCTCTTCTTTCGTACTTGCAAAGAAAAGTCGTTATATTCCTGGAACCATTCCATAGCAATTCGGGCTTTGTGCATTGGCACTGGCGCATTATCCTGCTGGAAGTAACCATCTGACTGAGGATAAACTGCCAACATGAACAGATGCACTTGGTCCATGGATTCATGTTGTTTTCGCCAAATTCTGAGCCTTCCATCAACATGGTGCACCAGGAACTTCGACTCGTCAGACCAAGCAACTGTTTTCCAATCCTCGATAGTCCAGTGCTGGTGTTACTGTTTCCACAGGAGGCATGCTGTCTTGTTTCTAATTGATGAAAGTTCGCGATGTGGCCGTCGGCTGTTGTAGCCCATTCGCGACAAAGTGCAACTAGTGGTCCATTGCAATATTTTGTTCTGCGCACCAAGGTTGTATTCTGACGTCGTGTGCGACATTGTGGCCCGTCTGTTTGCTTGCACAATTTTAGCCATCCTCCTCTGACCTCTTTCATCAACAAGCGATTTTCTTCCACAGGAGTGCCGTTGAGAGGATGTTTTCTCTTCGTTGCACCATTCTCGGTTCACCCTTGAAACTAATGCGCGAAAAGTTCAGGAGAACTGCCGTTTGAGATGCTTTGTCCAGCACGTCTTGCACCTACTACCATGCCACGTTTGAATTCCGTTAGAGAACACCTTTTCCCCATTCTTGCTACGGTTTGTACGCTTAACTGATACTAGAAAGGTTCTGCTGCATTTATATCCACAACTGTGGTCATGTGACTTGCAATGTTGTGGGACAAACCATTTGTGCACAGCAGGGGTGTACCAAATAAAGCGGCAACACTGCATATGGAATGGTCATAAAAACATACTAATATGCTCCTATGGATTAGGTTAGGTTATGAATCTACTCGCGATCCAAATTTTAGGGTAGCCAAATATCTCTAGCACGCAGACGGCTAACAGCCCAATACCAGCCCTGGGCAGAAGCTTATCAAACTCTGGCAGGGAGCTAAATGATTTTGTAATGACTGATAGCAAATGGAAAAAAAAATTGTATAAATGGAAAATAAAGGCACCTGGGTGGATGAGATCTAGCCAGTTATATTAAAGGAGGCGGCATATGAAATAAGCAAACCCTTAGCCATGATAATGAAATCTTCCTTGGACTCGGGAGGTTCCCATGAACTGGAGTTGTAGAAATGTGTCCCCAAGTTGCAAAGAGGGATCAAAGGGTGACGCAAGTTTAACTTCTGTTCCAGGGAAAACATTGCAGTCACTAGTTTAAGAAGCAATGCAGGATCATCTAGACCAGACTGAAGTTATAATTCAGACACATCATGGGTTGTGCAGGGAAAGTCTTGTCTGAGAAAATTGATTGATACTATGATGTCACAAAGGAACTGGATATCAAAAATTAGCTTGATATCATGTACTTGGATTTGAGGAAAGCTTTTGATACTGTTGCACATGAAAGACTACTGCACAAATTGAAGCAGTATGACATTAAGGGCTAGTTGCTACAATGGATAAAAGCTGAGTGGCAGAATACAGAGTGGTAATCAAAGGATACTGCTCTTTGTGGACTTAAGGTGTTCTTAGTGGAGTGCCACAGTGTTTGGTGTTGGGCCCATTGTTGTTTTCTGTATTTATCAATGATATTGATGATGGTATATCAGGATTAATGTCTAAGTTCGCAGATGATACGAAGATTGTCAATTGTTCCCCAGGAGTTTACCTGGACATCAATCTTCAAATGGAGACTAAGACATTCAACTCTTAATATTATTCAAAATGTAATGTGTACAATAAGATTTCCGGCAAGTTTATTCTTTAATATTGATATTCCAGAAAACGCCTGTGTTTTATATGATTGACTAGTGGTTTATTTATTAGGACAACAACCTCCTGTTCTCAAGATCTAGTCTGAAACGTGGAGAATAGATTCGCAACGTTAAAATCAGCATTGTGTTTTTTCACTCTGAAATCCTCCCAAAAGTTAGACCTCAGAATGCCACAGAACTATGGCTCTTTTACTATAAACCTCGTGCTGTGGGTAACATGTAGCAAGAGAATGGCTAAGAGCCATTCTCTTGCTACATGAGAGACAGAGAGAGAGAGAGAGAGAGAGAGAGAGAGAGAATGGCTAAGAGCCAAGGATGGTTAAACAAAACTTGGTTTATTAACTCTAGCATACAAACAGGTGTAAAAAGAAAATGGTTATATACTTTTATATAATTATATGAGAGCTCTATCTCTTATCCAAAGGATAAAATGATATATTATAAGGTTAATGATACATGTGTACAGACTTGTCTATGTTCTTTATGTGATTTTTCAGTTGGCACTGCTGCCTGTATTCTCTGACGCCAACAATCAGTTCCAACAATCAATCGCCAGTTCCAGTATCTGGGTGTATGTGTAAGTGTACTATACAGGTTTAACAGTCATAACGTATGGTATTCCATTAATACAAATGGATAGATTCTATCTTAGTGAGTGTTCCTATGAAGAGGGTTGTTTCTCAGACTCTATTAAATAAAGAGTTATGTATTAACGTCCGACACTTTCATTCCATTAACTATCGTGTTGTAAATATAGGGTGAAACTTACCAGAATAAACTTTACAATATTCAGGAATAGACGTCTAGGAACAGAAGCCAGCAGCAAAAGATTCTGAAGACGTTTTTACAAGATAGTCTCAAGAAAAACAAATGCTTTGCTCAGGACAAGACTCTCTTCATCTCTTTGTCTCCTTCTGGGTTTCTCCATGTCTCTCTGTGTATCTTTCTCCATTCTCTCTCTCTCTCTCTCTCTCTCTCTCTCTCTCTCTCTCTCTCTCTCTCTCTCTCTGTCCTAATCTGGTCATTGTGTCCGTCCTCACTGACCCTCCTCTCTTTGTCTCCCATCTGCATATATATATGTCCCCGTTTTTAGAGTTTCCAACGCTTCTATTAGTCAAAAGGCTAATTTTGTGGGGAAATGAAAATCCCAGGGACGGTTATTTTTATTAAAAATAGTAATAACTGAACAAACGTCTCAGAAATAACCCCGGGGGCTCACATCTATTGAGTATGGGCTTGGCACACCCAGGGTCCTGAGCTGGATATCGTCATCATTCTTCTCTTTCTTGGTGATTCCCTTCTACTTTTAAATCTCTCTCTCTCTCTCTCTCTCTCTCTCTCTCTCTCTCACTCAGTGTAACTCGGGAATATTTTTTTCCTGGTGCAGCATAAACCTCAGGCTTCCTTGCAACATATGGCTATTATTAATAATAATAATAATTGTGATACATGTATGTCAGATAATGTGAGTTCATTAAATTTTCTTCCTTTTCATCGCTGCTAAGCACAATCAAACGAGAACATTTTCTCTGGTGTCCCTCAGGGTTCAGTGCTGGGCCCATTGTTGTTTTGTATATTTGTCAATGATATTGATGAAGGTATATAAAGCTTTATGTCAAAGTTTCCAGATGATACAAAGGTTGGCAGGGTTGTTAATAACAGTAATGACAGTATGCTGCTGCAACAGGAACTGGAAACGTTGGGTAGATGGGCTGAGAAGTGGCAACTGAAGTTTAACATTGACAAATGCAAAGTATTTGTCATATGGGTAACTGCATATCGGTAACAATAACCCCAGAGAAATATACCAACTATGTGGTGTTACACTCAGGGAAGTGGAGAATGAAAGAGACCTTGTGGTAATTGTGCAGTCAGATATGAAGTTTCCTGAGCAGTGCAGAGAGGCTGCAAGAGTAAGTCATGGGGTCTTGTCAATGACATACAGGAATTTTGCAAGCAGGGATAAGGTGGTGATTATCCCCTTGCATAAGGCAATGGTCAGGCCGCCCCTTGAGTACTGTGTACAGGTCTGGAAGCCTCATTTTAGGAAGGATATAGAGTTGCTAGAACGAGTACAGAGAAGGGCAACCAGACTGGTGAAGAGAACAAAGGGGTGCTGTTATGAAGAAAGGCTTAAGTTCTGCAAATTCCAGCTTCTGGAGACTAGGCACTACGCTTCTGGAGACAGCTTCTGCGAGGCGATCTGATTGAGGTGTATAAGACCTTGAATGGATTGAGCAGGCTTATTGCTGAGGGAATTCTTCCTCTTACTCAGGTTACAAACCTGAGGGGGCATAGATTCAGTCTGAAGAAAGACAGTTGTAAAATTGATGTGCGGAAGTTTGCCTTTAGCCAGCGGGTAGTTGATTGCTGGAACAAACTTTCATCTGTTTTTGTGGAAGTTGATAGCTTAAATAAATTTAAGGCACAACTAGACGAACATTTGGAATGAATGGATCAGTGAAACGGGAAGGGTTTTTTTTTTTTTTTTTTTTTGACTGATGCTGTATAAGCTTGCTTTCTTGAATCATGTGACTCTACTAATGCTTATATCCTTTCGTAAAATGGAGCACTCATCCAATAACAGCATATCAGAATAAAAGTAACATTTTAGGCACATTTCCTGAAAGTGCACAGTAAAATTTATATGTGGCAAATGTTTTTCCAGTTTTAAACATGCTATTTTGTTGGACCTCCGCATATTTTTTTAATCTATGTTCATAACATGTGATATATACTCAGTGATCACTGAATTATAACCACCCCATCCATAATGGACTATGCCACATAGCTTGCAATATAAAAAGCTGAACAGCTTCATATGCTGGGTCAGTGGTAATTTCAATCTGTTCATGCAAATCAAAGTGGTAAAGTAGCAGTTACGGAATATAATAAAGATGTCATGGAGTTTCAGAAGGGCATGATTTTGGGAGTTTGTTCGTTGGGTGCTTCGATATAGGAAATGGCGTGTTTTGTTGGTTGCTGGCATCCCATGACATACCTAAGTGTATAAAGAATGGTGTCAAATGGTTCAGACCAACTCCTGCCAGCAGAACTGTAAAAGATTATGCAGGTTGAATGTTTGTGGTGAGTGAGGAGTGCAGGTTGTTATATGTGCTCAACAGCAGGATACAGCAAGACATGCCATTTCCTATATCAAAACACCCGATGCACAACCTAAACGACAGTTGATATCACAATACAGTAATAGGAATGCAAGAACAATATTCCAAATGAACGATGCACTGCACACTTAAACATTTGCAGTTCCAGGGCAAATGACCCAAGAGATTGCCTCTCATCACTGTTGATCACTGTGAACAGAGAATGCTCTTTCATTAAGAGCATACTGGTTGGACTTTGGAGGACTGGAAATGAGTGTGCTGGTCATATAAGTCCAAAAACCTGGTGCAATATGAGTTCATGGACCAATCGTGCATGGTGTCCACTGTCCAGGCAGGTGGTGGTGGTGGTTGCTTAACATGGGGCATGTTTTTCTGACAAGAACTAGGGCCCTCTGGCGCATATGGACCAAAATTTCACCGTTGAAGTCTAATCTACCATCAGCTCCTAAGAGACCCTGTGCAGCCTGCCATGTTCCATGTTTTTCTGGACAGAAATACGATCTTCCAAACAATGTGACATACTCGTATCATTAAGCCTGCAGGGACTACTGTGCATGAGTGATTCAAGGAAGTCGGTGAAGATATCACCCCATCTTGATTGACCAACAGTTCCATCTGCTTACAAATTCTAGTTGGGAATTACTGGCTCCAAAAATGCGATAAGTGCTTGCCGTTTTATTTACTTAATTGTTATATTATATTGTACTTTATAATTAGCATTTTAATTCTAGTTACGCTGGTTATTTTTATTTTTAATTTAGATAGAATTTTTGTAGGTTACAACGTAATATACGGAAAGCCGTTGTTTCGTTTGAATCTTGCAGCCATTGTTTTCGTATAGAGAGTGGTAGGCAGTGGCGAACTAAGGAAAAATCGGGCCCTAGGCAAGATTCTCATTTCGGGTCCCACCTAGGGTTGCAATCTTTCCGAAACTGTAATGGAGGACACAGTTGAATGGGTTAAAAAAGGTCTTATATAGCTAACTATAAAAATGCAGGTCTTGTATTACGTTGAAAGCTATAAAGGGTCCTCTGCCTATATATAAAATGTATACAGTACTATAAAAAATGTATAATAAAACTGTTTTACGGGACGTAGGCAGTTGCCTAGTCTGCCTGGCTAAAGTCCGCCCCTCGTAGTAGGGAATTCAAATTTTGAATTGTGGTAAATAGGTAGCTCTAATATAAAACTAGATAGCGTAATACATATCACTGCATTTAGGATTCTATTAGACAGTGTAGTACTGATAATTAATTACATTTATTGATCTTATTAATTTTCAATATCATGCCCCAGACTAGAGCAGCACATCAACGGGCACAAAGTGGAAGGAGTGCTGGGACTCGGAGGAGAACTGAGGAGTATAATTCTCCAATGCATCACAGCCTTAAAAAATGTGCAACTTGCGAAATGTTTGGCAAACTATCTGGAACAGAACAGAACATGATTTAGCCAAGGAGGATGTCTTTGTGTGTGTGTACTAAGTGCAAAGAGTGTCTAGAAATTAGGCGCTAATTCAGGTTCTGGTGGGCGTCTATTAGAGCTTGAGGTGTAGGATAGAGGTCCTCTAAAAAATTAATATGAGGGGCCCATCAAGCTCTAAGCATCCCAACTGAACACCAGAGCTTACTTTTGTGCATCTGGCAATAGAGCACCAATCTTCTGGGAAGAATCCCACCGGCCCAACAGGAGTAAGTTATTGTTGGTGACTCTATTGTCAGGGAGACTGGTAATATATTGTGTAAAAAGGATACATGGAATTGGACCAGGATATGTCTGCCAGGGGCAAACGTTTATGATGTTGTAGAGCAGATATCATCTTTTAAGGGCACAAAGGGTGATATTGTTGTACGCGTTGACACTAATGACATTAAGATTAGGAGACCTGCTGATTTACTTAACAAGTACAGGTCAATGTTGATAAAAGTCGTGAGTTAGGGTTAAATTTGAAAGTATCTGCAATTCTGCCCAGACACAATAGGAGGGAGTATATGATGAGAGCTCATGGGGTTAAATTTTTTTCAGTGTGGTCTGTGCTTGTTAACAGAAGAGACTGTTTCTACATGGATCGGATACACTTAAATAGAAGGGGTGCAAGAGTATTTGTTGATGCTCTCGAAGCAGCGTTAGGTGGGTCGAAAAACTGCTAGCTTCGAGGAGTGGGAGGGATTCGCAGACTGAAAGGTTAAAAGTAGCCGCAGCAGAGGTGATGATTCTTGCACTACTATGAGAATGAGGAGCTGCCTGGAGAGTGAGTTAGTGGGGGATTCAGGGACTGATGGCCGTCATCGTGAATCATAAATACATGGGCTGTGTTAGGGTAACTAAGAATAAGAATAGATGCAGGTATACTTGCATGTACACTAATGCTAGAAGTATAGTAAATAAATCTGATGAATTTAAAGTGCTGGTCAAGTCATCAAAGGCGGATATTGTTGGGATATTCCCTCCCTTCCTATCATGTCTATCCTTTATGTACAATGTGTACAGAAAGAATAGACAGGTTAGGAAGGGAGGAGGGGTTATGCTATTAGTTAAGAAAAACATAAAATCTAAGTAAATTCACCCAGTTAGATGCACTTCCTTAGAATAGATGAACAGTGCAATGTTGAATCAATTTGGTGTGACATAAACACTGGGAAAGCAAAAATGAGAGTAGGAGTTATTATAAGCCTAATGAGTATAATGAACAACTGTACAGAGAAATAGAATGGACCAGTAAATCAGACTGCGTTTCAAGGTTTTAATTTCCCAGATATTGACTGGAACTTGTAGTTGGTCACTCACACACTAGCAAGACTTTTGTGGATTTATTGGATGATTATTTTCTGCAGCAGCATGTTCGAGAGACACCCAGAGGGGGTAATACTCTTGATCTCGTTATCAGAAATGATTATTCGTGCATTAAGAATTTCAGAAAAAGGAACCACTAGGTGGCAGTGATCACAATGTACTGATGTGGGATTTACTTAAAAATATAATTACCATTAGGGGTAAAGGAAAGGGTTTTTGATTTTGTAAAGTAGACTACAGTGGTCTCAGACAGCTTTTAAATTCTGCACAGTGAGATCAACTGATGATGTTACCAACCGCAAATTCTAAGTGGGAAGCATTCAAGGAATTAATCATGGAAACTAATAAAAGTTTCATATCTATTAAGAAATATTTTTCAAAGTTTAGTCCTAAATGGAGTCCTGTTCAATTCTGATGCTAAATTTCGCATAGAAGGAGAAAGACAAGCTGCGATCCAGAATAAGCACGTTTTGTTATTAAGTGCTTTTCCTTGATCTTTTGGTTATTTAGACACCCTGACTCGTGGCACTTCCTCCAATCACCCGCGTGCACACACACACACACACACACACACACACACACACACACACACACACACACACACACACACACACACACACACACACACACACACACACACACACACACACACACACACACACACACACACACACCTATCATTTCACCATTTTATCCTGAGATAAAACGGTGAAATGGTGTGTGTGTGTGTGTGTTCCTTGTACTGATATAAAAATTTATATCAGAACAAGGCAATCCTCTAAAGTGGAGGACTGCTTTGCTCTACTCTTGTTGTTGATGTTATTTGGTTTTTAGGAGCATTAGCAACTAAGGCCAAATTGCTCCGGGAATATGCTGTGGTCATTCTCTGACCTTTCCCATTCTCCGTATTTGTCGGTCACCGGCTCGAACCCCGGTCTAATCAAGAAGCGTGTGCTACGCACTGCTGCTCCTGCCCACGAATGCGCCTTCTATTAGGGCCACCCATAATTTCTTATATATGCCGGTATATGTATTATGTCTGTAAATTGCGCGTGTTATTGCGGTAAAACAGGTCGATTTGCCTGTTTTACCGTACGAGAAAACACCAGTTTCTGGGGAAAAAAATATTGCTATCAACGCCTAAGACTGACTAACTCAGCCACGGAGTGAAAAAAGCCCATTAAAGTTCCTTGCGTCATTGGTGAGATTCGATCCCAGGCCTTTTCCACCCGGTGTGTGGACGGTGATGATACCACTGTACTACTGCGCAGACATACAGTCACTGTTCAGAAAAGGGCCTCCGAGGCTTATTTAGTCGGTCTCAGGAGTAGATAGCAATTCCCCTCCCACAGGAACTGGGTTTTTTCGTCTAGCAAAACAGGCAAATCGACCAGAGAACACAAGCAACTTACAGACAAATTAAATATTATGAGCAGCTGTAATCTGCCCATAATATTTAATTTGGCTTCAATTTAATTTACGGGAGACCCTATATAATAATAATAATAATAATAATAATAATAATAATAATAATAATAATAATAATAATAATAAGAAGAAGAAGAAGAAGAAGAAGAAGAAGAAGAATAATCTGCTACAAAGCACAAAGAATATAGTCAATATGGAACCAGAGGAGGAACAGCAAGAAGAAATACAACCCAGAGTAGCTGAAGTGGAAAGAGATGAAGTAGTAGTAGTAGTAGTAGTAGTAGTAGTAGTAGTGGCACATGATGCAAGAAAGCAAGTGTAGGAGCTTATGCACCATTGCCTCCAAATGCCTGTCCAGTTCCTCCTTAAATTTATTTAACCTATCAACTTCCACAACGACAGATGGAAGTTTGTTCCAGCAATTAACCACCCGCTGGCTAAAGGCAAATTTCCGCACATCTATTCTACATCTGTCCTTTCTTAATATGAACTTATGTCCCCGTAGGTTGGTAATCTGAACAAGTGGAAGGATCCCATCAGAATTCAGCGTGCTCAACCCATTCAAGGCCTTATAGACCTCAATCAGATCACCGCGCAGGTGCCTAGTCTCCAGCCACTGCAATTTGCATAACTTAAGCCTCTCTTGGTAAGAGAATCCCTTCATTCCCCTCACCAATCGTGTTGCTCTTCTCTGTACACGCTCAAGCAAATCTACATCCTTCCTAAAATGAGGCCTCCAGACCTGTACGCAGTACTCAAGGCGTGGCCTGACCATTGCCTTATACAGAGGGACAATCACCTCCTTTTCCCTGCTAGCAAAATTCCTGTATATCATTGACAAAACCCCATTACCCGCCCTAGCAGCCTGTCTGCACTGCTCAGAAAACTTCATATCTGACTGCACAATTACTCCCAGGTCTTTTTCATTTTCTACCACCTTAAGTGTAGTACCACACAGTTGGTACGTTTCTCTGGGGTTACTTCTACCCATATGCAGTACTTTGCATTTGTCAAGGTTGAACTTCATTTGCCACTTCTTAGCCCATCTGCCCAAATTATCTAGATCCTGTTGCAGTAGCACACTGCCATTACTGTCATTAACAACCCTGCCAACTTTTGTGTCATCTGCAAACTTCGACATTAAGCCTGATATACCTTCATCAATATCACTGATAAATACACAAAACAACAATGGACCCAACACCGAACCCTGTGGGACTCCACTAATAACATTAGTCCACGAAGAGCAGCACCCATTGATTACCACCCTCTGTCTTCTCCCACTTAACCATCCTTTTATCCATTGTAGCAACTTACCCTTAATACCATTCTGCTCCAATTTGTACAGTAGTCTTCCATGCGCAACAGTGTCAAAAGCTTTCCTGAAATCCAAATATATGATATCAAAATTATTTTTTGCATCCAGTTCCTTTGTGACCACATCATAATAACCAATCAAAGTCATGATATCCAGAATAGAAGACGAGTGGAAGAAGGCCCTAACAGAATTCGAAGGAATGGACCCACAAGAACCCACGTGATACCTAAGCATAGGCCAAATAAAATCCTGTGGAGAGTAACAGACTACCTTAATCGGCAAATAATGCCACATTACCTTGACAACAATGATGCAACGCTGGAGGCTATCCACACAGCCATATACTGTGCTGCCATATCAGCCACTAGGATTAATGGAAAAGAAACGAGAGACCAGCAGCAGAAGAACCAAAAACAGAAGGAATCGCCAGATTGGGAAAGTAGACTTGAGCAGAAGATAGAAGAATTAAGAATCAAGATAGGTCAGTTTACCCAGTACCAACTGGGTAATAGAAGTAAGAAATTGATTGGAAAGGTGAAGAGCATCCTCAAGAGAGACAGCGTCCACAGCAAACACCAGACCAGAAATCAGAGAATAAGAGAATACTTGGACACATTAAAGCAGAACCTCCTCGCATTCAGCAAGAGACTACACCGATAAAAAGAGAGCTCCCAGAGGAAAATAAACAACCTAATCTTCGATGAAGACCAAAGAGCCTTCTACTGGAAATAGGAAAGGGCCACCCGAGAAGAAGACGATCGAAGAGTTTTGGGGAAGTATCTGGAGCAGTAAAGTAAGACGTAACTGTCGAGCACCCTGGATAGAAGTAGAACGGAAGAAAACGAAGGACATACAAGAGATGAGAGAGTGGGAGATTCGAGAAGATGAAGAAGAAGAAGAAGAAGAAGAAGAAGAAGAAGAAGAAGAAGAAGTAAAACAGTCGATCAGGAACACTCCCAACTGGCAAACCCTGGGAACTGATAACATCCACAACTACTGGTACAAGAAGCTCACGTGCACGCACAAGCACCTAGCAGAGCAGTTCACTCGAATGATAAGCAACCCGGAGACAATCCCGAAGTTTCTCACTGAAGGAGTCACATATCTGAAGCCTAAAGATGAAGATACAAGAAACCTGGCGAAATACAGGACAATCATATGCCTCCCAACGATGTACAAGATCCTGACCAGCTGCATAACTAAGAAGATATCTTAGAGAGTCAGAACATAATGGCCGAACAGCAGAAAGGATGCAAGCAGCAATTAACCATAAATACCACAGTTATGGAGCAAGCCTTCAACCTATACGGAGCCTACATCGATTATCAGTAAAGACAACGCCTTCGACTCCATACCTCATAGCTGGCTAATAGAGACCCTGAGGATCTACAAGGTCAATCCGATAGTGACAAACTTCCTAGGAGCAAAAATGGCGAAATGGAATACCACTATTAAGGTCAAGAACATCACAACCAGGCCAATCCCCATTAGAAGAGAAATCTTTCTGGGAGATGCCCTGAGCCCACTATGGTTCTGTCTAGCACTCAACCTGCTATCCATGCTCAACGGCAGCAAGTATGGATATAATCTCAAAGAAGGAAGAAAGAACATGTACGCCCTCACCCACCTGATGTACATGGATGACATTAAGCTCTACGCCACAAACGAGAAACAACTCCAGCAACTACTCCAGAACACCGAAGAATTCAGAAAGGACATTAGGATGGAATTTGGCCTAGAAAAATGCAAGACCCACACACTGCACCAGGGAAAATTACCCACTGCTGACTGGTAAAGAGATCGAAGCTATGACAGAAGGAGAGACCTACAAATACCTAGGAATGATGCAGGCTCAGCAGTTAGAGCACAAGGAAATCAAGAAGTGCCTGACCGAAAAATATCATCAGAGACTCAGAAGCCTGCTGAAAGCAAAATTGAACGGAGGGAACACAGTTAAAGTCATCAACACCTATGCAGCTCCAGTACTAACATACACATTCAGGGTCATAGATTGGACTAACACCGAGCTAGATGATATCATGCGAAAGACAAGGACAATGATGACCAAGAGTCGCCAACACCACCCGAAGTCAGCAGTAGAGAGAATAACAATACCTCGGAAAGAGGGAGGAAGCGGCCTGATAGACCTGATAGAACAACAGAAAACAGCGATAGTTAACCTGAAGGATTACTTCGAGAACAACACAGCACCACTCCACCAGGCCATAAGGAAGATAAATAAGTAGTATACCCTACTCAACCTAAGCGAGGAAACCCCTTCCGCCCAGACAGTGCAAGAAACGATGTTAGAAAGATGGACAAAGAAGACACTCCATGTCAGACACTACAATGACCTCCATCAAGATCATATCGACACCATTGCTTCCAATGCATGGCTCACGAGTGGGACGCTCTTTCCCGAGACTGAAGGATTCATGCTGGCCATCCAAGACCATGTAATCAATACCAGAGACTATAGAAAATACATCGCAAAGGAGCCCGGAAAGTCAGATAACACATGTCGACGATGCCACCTGGCCTCAGAAACGATCCAACACCTTACCGCAGGGTGCAAGGTGATCACCCAGACTGAGTACTCTCATAGACACGACCAGGTAGCCAAAATAATACATCAGAAGCTATCGAGGAAATTACAAGTTGACCAAAGAAAGTGTACCATACTTCAAGTACGAACCCTAGGCAGTACTAGCGACCAGAACCCACAAGCTGTACTGGGATCGCGCCATAATAACGGATAAGACCATCCCGCACAACAGACCGGACATAACCCTTGTGGACAAGATGGAAAAGGCTACCTACCTGATCGACATAGCGGGGCCGAACACTAGCAATGTCCAGAAAACCCATGAGGAAAAAAATTAGGAAGTACACGAACCTGAGATCAAGGAGATGTGGCATATGCAAGAAGTATCAACCATCCCAATCATCGTGTCAACCCGGTATGGTACCAAAGACTCTACATAACAGCCTAGCAGCAATAGGTCTTCCAGAGAACACCTACAAGGAACTCCAGAAATTCGCAATCCTCAACACCTGTAGGATAGTCAGAGATTTCCTCGACCACCAGACATTACAACCACCCTGCGTACTTGTTAGCAGTACTCGTCACTGAGTGGAATCCCCCAATCAGGGAGAAATAATAGAAGAGCAATAATAATTGAAAGGGTCTTTGAAATAATTGAAATGAAAAGGATCTGCGCAGTAGTATCGTTACCGTCCTGCCCACACCGCGTGGCAAAAGTCCGGGTTCGAATCTCATCGATGACGCGAGGAAATTTAATGGGCTTCTTTCACTCCATGGCTGAATTAATCGATCTCAGGCATTGATAGCAAGGTTTCCCCCCCATAAACTGGGTTTTTTTCGTTCAGCAAAACAGGCAAATCGACCAGAGAATACACGATATTTACACACTAATTAAGCATATGGGTAGATGTAATCATTTACCCTAATATCTAATTTTTTTTTTTTTTTGACAGAAATCAGGTCCTGTACTTCTCCACAAAGTACCATCACGCAGATGTAGGAGACCACCATTGGCAAACCCCAAAAAACACTATGACACTATATCCCTCATGACCGTAGTTTCCTTAATGCTTAGCAAACCAAAACTAGTTTTATAAATACAATTTGTTTACCAGCATTCTTCAGCTCTAAGTGACATGGCCAACTTTTCAATGCTTCCTGAAATTTTTTTTCTTTTTCCCCATTTCCGTCTTCCTATCATTCAATCCTGCATCTGGATGATCCTTTCCAGATGTTACTGCCCACGTAGGTAGCACAGTTGGTATAATTACCTTCCTGCCCACACCGAGTGGAAAACAGAGTTCCATTCCAGTCAATTACACAAGGAATTTTTACGGGCATTTTTACAACATGGCTGAGTTAGTTGCTCTCGGTCAATGGTGCATGTTTGTTTCTCGAGACTCAGGTTTTTTTTCTGGTTAACAATAAACTGACTACAGAACACACGCAATTTAGAGACATATTTATGGTGCAATATGGCTTAAGCTACTGATGCTCCTAAAACAACAACAACCAGATGTTACCCAAATTCAGATAACTTCACAACAAAAAAAAATAAATAAATAAAATAAAAATAAATAAATAAATAAAACGGATGAGTGAGATTGAGCCGGCAGTGGGATTGTGTTGTGCATTGTTCGATCTGTGAAATCTTAACAACCGAAAGGCTGAGATTTGTGTTAGATATGAAATTCAGGATAGTAAAATTGAAACTTTTTCTGAAATTGATTACCTCAGACATTTTGTTTAAAAAAAAAGCTCTAAAATGTTCCTTCCGTGTAGAGAATTTAGATTCAAGCCTTTATAATACTCTCAACAGAGAAGGTTGCGGGGGAGAGGTTCTGTTTATACCTCCCCACGACTAGAGGATTGTACAATTAATCATTGCCACCATAGAGGTTAATAATTACTGCCGCCAATGTACAGATTAATCGTAATGTGTTATAGAATATTTTATAAAACTAACAGTACTATATCGTTTGCCAAAATAATATGTTGAAAAGAAATTTAAATATGTTGTTTGGTTGTCCTGGAAACTTCCCATCACGTCCACTGCTCTGTGGTGTGCTTCACCGTTTGGAAGTTACTGTTATTATGAGTTGGTAATGATTAGCTGTATTCGGGATGAGGGAAATTGTTCAAGTGTAGTATACAAAATAACCTCATGAAATAAATAGAAAATACAAAAATAGTTCAGAATGATGAGTATTTTTTTTGAGAGCGAAAAAGGAATTTGACGTGCTAAAATGGGTTATTGGATTATATAGAGTACATAATATCGCAATTTTTATGTTAACACTAGTAAAGCCATGTGGTGTAATGTCTGAATGTTATGAAAATGGAACTAAAATTGTTTTCTTCGGCCTTGTTTAGTGCAAGGAAACCCCCATCAGATGTGTTTTGGCTTGGAAAGGTAAAATAACTATGTTTTGTATAATAAGTTTCCGGAATTAGGATATTAAGTAATTAATTTATAATTATTGATTTATGTAACGTGTTATGGTTGTGGTTTGGCAGTGCTTATGTAAAAGGAATTGACTAGTCGATGAGTTATTGAAGCGATGTGCAAAATTGGAATTGCAACAATATTTTGGAGGTGGTATAAAAATAAATATATCGGACGTCGATTAAAAAATGGATTGGATTCGATTACGGTATAGAAATGAATTATGACGTCTCCAGCGAGCTGGGTTTGTCATGTAGTGGTTCATATGATTCTTGCAGCAAGAGTGAAAGTTGTTTTCCACGACCATTACCGTCAGTCGCTTTATAGTAGTGCTGTCATTCATTTCAAGATGAATGGCAAGTTGTTGTCACCAGAATCGTTTCGACATACGACAGGTTTAAAATTCCCATTTCGCTGTATTTATTACTGAAATTTCTTCGTTTTTTTTTTTTTTTTTTTTTTGCCAGGCTCCAGATTAGGGTACTCCGTACAACTTGGCGAGGAAAGAAGTGATTGGCAGGTGAAGGCACCTCCCACTCAGGCTGTGATTGACGGTCGAGTTCTGTGATTGGGTGATTGTTGTGGAGGCGTTTTCTTTCCGATCGTTTTATGTCGTCAAGAAGGGGTGCTTATCTTAGGTAGGGTGTTTAACCCCCCATCCCTCTGTTATTGAATCTGAAAATAAGCTTGCGACATAAAGTGGAGGGAAAAACACCCTAAGTATATCAACGTAGGAGGACAGTGGGTACAGTCACAACTTGTCAATCACTGCTTTCCCACCGTTTTGCTGGCCGCCATGTTGGACGGGGTACTCTAATCTGGATTTTACTCTTTTTTTTAGACACCCTGACTTTTTTTTTTTTTTTTTTTTAAATTAAATTATATTCAAAGAAACGAGTTTTTGTGATGGGAGTGGCCTTTTATGACTGTGCAATTGCAAGGACAGCTGGCACTAAAAAAGTGGTTAGAAAATACCAAGAAATGCTTGATTCCATTATGTAAATGTTCCAATTAGGAAATAATGTTCCAATTAGGAAATAAACACAATTATACCAAAGTAGGTTTGAGTGAGACGGCCCTCCGTTGCCGAGTGGGCAGGAGTGCAGTAGCACACGCCCTTTGAGTAGACCGGGGTTCAAGCCCCTGACTGCTGAATACGGTCGATCTGCCAACCCGCACTGGACCAGCGTGGCAGATTATGGTCCATTTCCCTCAGCATGAATTGTTGAGGAGGCTTCCGTCCTGCAGTGGGTTGATAATGGCTGCACTTTACCCTTAGGTTTGAGTGCTTTAATATTTTCAAACATTACTTTTTTTTTTTTTTTTTTTAATTGTTGCTTTATTCCATTCTTCATTCTTAGCTTGCTGACCAGGCTAGCCAGGTGGGTAAAGTGCCTGCCTGGCAGCCCAAAGGTCGCGGGTTTGAATCCCGCCTTGGGCTTGGATCAAAGTACTGCAAAAACCTTGGGAGGTGCATTATGGCCACAGAAGCTGATGTGCCAACAACTACCAAAAAAAAAAAAAAAAAAACATTCTCAGCTACATGTATCTTCAAGTTTACCATGTTTTGCTTTACCATTATTGGATGGTAAAGCAACGTTGTGAAATTGATATATATATATATATGATCTGCATTATGAGAATGATAATAGGATTATTACAACAGTGGTGAAACTACTGTACCATCCCCGAGGAAAGAATCGATTCTGATATGTATGGTTGTTAGTTATGGTTGTTAAATATTGTATCACCTCCAGATCAGAGGCCAGGCTAAACAAATTCTGGCTCCCCAGTGGAACAAGTAAAAAAAAATGTGGTAAAATCCAGATCTTGGGTACTAGTCCATATTTCGACAAACAGACAGGAACAAAGCAGTGATTGGCAGGTGCCACTCACTGCTCTCCAAGTTTGATATTCCTAGAGTGTTTTCCCCCACTAGCCGCTATTTTTAAATTGGGAACTGATTTTCTGATTTTAAAACAGCGGGATGGGGGGATAAACATTCTACTGAAGCTAAGCACTCCCTCCTTGACTACACAAAACAATCAGAAAGAAAGCGCCTTCACAATAATCACCCAATCACAGAAGTCGACTGTACAATCACTTCGTTCTACCACCACACCCACTGCGTGGAGACAAGTGGTACCCAAATAATGGAGTTTAGCCAAATATTTGATTACACAAATGAAGTTATATACTAAAATAATAATAGCAAAAAAAAAAAAAAAACACCAATAAAAAAAGTAGATGGCTGGTGGGGTGGATGAGAATAATATTTTAAACAAGAAAATTCAAGGATAATCTTGTGCAGCAATTTTATTTATAAACATTCACATTTACAGTCAAAGCAGGGCTTGGAATGGACTGGATGGTACCACAATGCTGTTCTGGTAATGTTATGTATAAACTTATTGATTAAAAATAAGATGTATAAACTTGATTATTGTATTGACGAGCATTCTGCTTTGTAAAATTTTCCATTTTGAGCTCCCAGTCAAAGTACATTTAAACAGTTTTCTCATCATTTAAGAAATGTAAAGTGTCTTTGTTAAAATTTTGGGATTATCTGAATCCCTTGTTTAAAAAAAAATAGTTTAATTTAAATTTAACTGGGGGATGATCCTTTGTTGAAATTCTTCTCAAGCAAACTACTTGCGACCTCAATATATACAGGGTGTCCTTGGTATCTGAGTATTCATTATCCCAGTCCTTGCAGTTACAAAGTTACAAATAATACATAAAATAATACAAAAGTATAAAAAATATAATAGTTTGTTTCAACTTATTGCATTTCAGGATATTGCACAATTGCTTGAATCAAGTGCAAAACCACTGACAAATGGGGAGCTAGCAAAATTAGACCAACTACCCACAGAAGAAGAAGCCGAAAATGATAATGCAATGGAATCACCAAAGGATAAAGATTTGAAAATTAAAGAATTAAAGGAAGCCCTTGAGAAAATTGACCAAGCACTTGAATATTTTTGTGAGAATGACCCTCTTCGTGATCATGCAGAAAAAAGTTAAGCGCAAAGTTAAAGACTTAACTAAATGCTACAACACAATTTTATCTGAAAAAAATATGGCAAAAAAACCAAACAATTCTGGTTCATTCTTCGTTCGTAAAAGTGAAAAATAGTGCAACTTCAATAGACTTTACTTAACCTTACATTGTTCAACATATTATAATAAAAAATGTCTAATAAAATAATTGTCTCATTTTTCAGTTCCTTCAATCCATTTTTTATTATGTACAAGTACATAATACGCATTATGAATATTTGATCCCCGTTTTTAATTGTCTCATTTTTCAGTTCCTTCAATCCATTTTTTACTATGTACAAGTACATAATACGCATTATGAATATTTGATCCCCGTTTTAAGTTGATTTGCTTTAAGTGGAATTTTGTGGAACCATTTATTGTCAGACGAGGATCCCCTGTATCTTAAAGTTGTGACTGTACTTGTATATTAATAATGTTGTTATTATTATTAGCCATATGGTGCAAGGAAGCCTAAGGCTTATGCAGCACCAGCCAAAAAAAAATTCCTGCTTTACCCTGAGAGAGAGAGAGAGAGAGAGAGAGAGAGAGAGAGAGAGAGAGAGAGAGAAGTAGAAGGGAATCACCAAGAAAGCAAGAAAGAGAAGAATGATGATATCCAGCTCAGAACCCTGGGTTTGCCAAGCCCATAACCAAAAGTAATTCACATGAAAATTTTATTCAGAATTGCATAGTGTCTGTTAAGGTGGACATTATTTATAAAAATAACAAATCTGTATTATCAATAAAAATATATAAATAATTTAACACTTATTTTTACTATCTTTATTCACCATAGGTTCATCCCCTTTATGGCCAAATGGACTAGGAGAGTATTAGTGATGTTAAATATATTGAAAAGAAATATATAGGAATTGAATAACTGAAATTCTCTAAAACTTGTAAATTCACATTATTGTTTGCATTATGTTATTATGATTTAAATGCATAGATAATTTACACAGATAGAAATATAGAAATTTTAAAGAAATCTGGAGTTTTTTCAGAGAAATTTTTTACAGAAATTATTTATATGAGATGTGGCTATTATAACAAGACTATCGCAATAAAAAAAATACGTGAAATATTTTGTAACATACAAGTTATTCCTTTCAAAATAATTGCCTCTGACTTGTACACATTGTACCATACATTTCTGGATGTCATCTTCTGTGAGCCCACTCTGGTAATTTTTTTTTCTGAATGTCTTTATTGGGCTGAAAATGAGTTCCCTTAATACACTTTTGAGTTTAGGGAAGAGAAAAAAGTCACAAGGGGGCTAGGTCTGGTGAGTAGGGTGCATGTTTACACGTAGAGATTTGTTTTCT
Source organism: Mastigoproctus giganteus (assembly GCF_048544385.1). NCBI lineage: Eukaryota > Metazoa > Arthropoda > Arachnida > Uropygi > Thelyphonidae > Mastigoproctus > Mastigoproctus giganteus. The sequence continues at coordinate 106,817,447 of NC_143584.1, read as the reverse complement.
GCCCAGAAACTGGTAAAGAGCATGTTGTGTCTTGATGGAGTATCCAACCATTGTTCCACAATTCAGAGCTCTTTCTGCAAATTTTTTCACACAGCCTTGTCAAAACTTCAATTTAGTATGTGTTTGATTGACAGTCAAACACATACTAAATTGATACTAAACACATACTAAATTGGTTGAAACCAGGAAGCATAGTTTTTATTTTTCATTTTGGTATTCTTGCTTTTTTTGGATTTTTTTTTATCTTCCATTGCATCAACTGTCTTTTAGTTTCTGGATCATACTGGAACAGCCAGCTTTCGTCACAGTAATTACAGTACTCAAAGAATGGATCTTCAATTTTTTTTCAAAACATCTTCACAAATTTGGAATCTTCTCCTCCTTTGATCTTCATTCTAAATTTTTGGCACCATCTTGGTACACACTTTTTTTCATGCCTAAATTTTAAGTTAAAATTAGTTCAAGAGTTATGATGGAACCATTCTAATGCTTAAACAATGATCACTTCTAATCAGTATCTATACCCAGTTCACATTTTCATCAGTTTTCCTGGATACCAGATGGCCTGGTTGTTCATCGTCTTCCACATTCTCTCTTCCTTCTAAAAATATTTTGTCATTCAAACACATGAGCTCTTGACATAGCATCTTCCCTGTAAACTTGATGTAACAACTCATAACTTTCAGTTGGTATTTTCTTTAGTTTTGTTAAAAAAATTGAGGTTGATTTGTTGTTTGAGTGTTTTCTCTGTCATTTTTTTGGCAAATTCTAAAAACGCAAGGTAATGAAAGCCTGTCTCATGGCAGAGCTAATGAGTTTGTTGGAATATGACTTGGTAGATAACTAGGGAAGGGTTCAAGGTTAACTGCTACCTTTGTTTCATAGGTGGTGTGTGGTTGTTTTTTTTTTTTTTTGTAGTTGTTGGCACATCGGCTTCTGTGGCCATAATGCACCTCCAAGGTTTTTGCAGTACTTTGATCCAAGCCCGAGGCGGGATTTGAACCCGCGACCTTTGGGTTGCCAGGCAGGCACTTTACTCACCTGGCTAGCCCGGTTGGCCTGTGGTTGTTGTGTGCACAGTCTTGTTATTTAATGGCCACACATTGTATTTACATTTTATTATTACATTACATTATTTACATATTATAACTTACTGATATGAATTAAGCTTGAGCTTTTATGATGATTTTGGCAATTTGATCCAGGATTTGGCATCTGTAGGCTTTATTGGTTTCAGACTTATTTGGATCACTGCATAAGGCGTGGAAGTGCTGGATGATATTGCCTGGGAACATCTTTATAGGAATATTGAGTCCAGTTTTGTGAGCGACATCTTGGGTAGGAAGAGAATCACATTATCATAATTGTGAGCCCTATAACGATATGGTTCATAATTATGATGATTTAAGTTGAAGGATTGCATTTTCTCTCACTTGGTATAAGTAAATTGTTTAAAACAAAAGTTTTTAGGTAATGTAAAAGTATTATCTTCTGGTTTGCTTTTAATAAGCAACCATTGTGAATAGCACAACGATTGTAGTCTCTATCTTTGCAATCCATATGAAAAAGTTCTGGATTTAAATTCCATAAACACAGAAATTTGTATGGTTTTTTTTTTCCATGGCTGAGTTGGCCAGTCTCACATAAGGGTTGCTTGTTTTTTTCCATCTGGAAACTGGTTTTTCATACAGCAAAACAAAGAAATTGAGCATTGAATACATGCAGTTTACAAATATTTTATTCTGATACCTCATAACTTCATAACTTCTCTGCAAATATAGTTTGCAGGACCAGGAGCAGTTCATCCTGGATGATAAAGAACCATATATGGCATTCACTGAATTTGCACAGAAACTGTTTGACAGGTGCCGAGCCATACTGGCTCAACAAGCGAATAACAACACAACCGGAAACTAAATGGAGTGAAAAATGCAGAAAGACCCACAGGCTAAAACGGTAGGGGAGAAACAAGTAACAAAAGGCAACTAAGAATGGAACAAGCAACATAAAGACAATATAAAATGGGACAAGCTACTATTCCTACAACAAATTCCACACTTCCAACAAGAATAGAAAGACATGGTCTACAACTCTGTGACTGACTTCAACCCTGAACCTGCAAAAGGGACACATGGGCCTGAACCATGCAGCTTCGCTGCCATCAAGCCTTGTTAGCGATCAGAATCGAGCATCTGACTCGATCCTTTCCCACCTCATCACGGCGGGTGGGAGACACCTTGTCTCCCACGCCCCTTTCCTTTCTGGTGAGGCATGGGCATGCCTCATTGACCAACTGGGGGCACCTCCTCTGTTGCTCCCATACTTCTATCTTAACCCCCAGTCTTCTGTCTCTCCTTCTCTATCTATATACAACACGAATGCAACACACACTAAATTTAACAACACTCAAAATAATCTTCACCCAGTCTCGGCCTATCCATCTATGTAATATTAAACTCCCCAGTGGTGTGTACGGGCATACAACGTATGCTGTATGCAGACAAGCAAAATGAGTACAGTCCATTCCAGTTAATTTGGGACACATCGGAACTAGTGCATTTTGGCCCGATTAAGCGGCTGCCCCAGTTATCCGAAGTTTCACGTAAATAGTTAAAAATACAATGTACCATCCCCCTTTACAATTGATACACTACAATCAAATCACGTTACGACGAACTCAACATAGTAAAGTACCGTTCACTATACGATGTGCAGTAAGCGCCGGTCATTGTGATCACTTTTGTGAATTGAATTTTAATTCTATTAAACAGTGATTCTAATTAGCAAAAATAGGAGGAATATTATCCACAGGCTATAAAAGCAAAGATATATTAAGCAGAAATTTACCCTTTATTACCTTATCAATTAAAAAATATTTATTAAAAAATACGTGAAAATCGGAAGAATATACATAATTGGAATAATTAATACGTACTGTAATATGTACATACGAACTAGTTGACATTTCTGTTCACTGACATTTGTGGGTGGGGGTTAAAATTTAAAACAGTAAAAAGATAAGCAATCAATAACAAAGAACATGGCACACACAAATTGCAAGTAACAAAATACGCGCAAGTGAGAACCGAGTAATGAGTTACAAAGCTTTCAAAATACGAATGAAGAGAAGATCTGAAAATTAATTTTTTTATATGATTGAAGATTTCATGGAAGTGTAAACACATTTCACCATATTAACCCACAGAATTCCAGCTGTCAGTATTATCGCAAATTCAGTAAGATCGAGTTTACTGTCCGTTTATGATAGATTTCACTTACGGAAAAGTCCAATAAACAGGTGACTGCTAATTGTTTTTATTGTTTTATGGTTGTGACCTCCAGAATTTCGACCGAACCACGTGGTACCGTCGGAGACAATTGTAGGGTAATCTCCAGTGCTGCGGTCTCCTGCCCTGATTAAACGGCATGCTGTCCCAATTAAGCGAAGTAAATTTTCTATTTTCTCGATTGGTTTCTGTTTTTTGAGATTCGCCCCAAATAAATGGCTGTCCCGATTAACTGGTGGCCCAAGAAACCGGAATCCACTGTATATACCTGTGTATATACACATACATATGAATTTTTTTTTTAGGTCCTAGCCGCCGAAATCTCAGGAAACAGCGGCAGGACCTGCCAGAGTAACTATGTCTACTGGGTTCCTGGTCTGCCTACACGGGGCGAAGGTGGGGCAACATTGGGCTCCAGCAGGGGGTCCATCGGGTCATTTGGTCCATTTGTTCATCTGGTCATTTAGCTGCTCACAGCAGCTAAATGAGCAGATGAACAGCAGTACACGACATTACACATGTACAATACCCACATACTTTTAAATCTCTGGCATTCCCAGCAAACTGGTACACCCACAATGAAAGCAACGCAGGGTCATGCGGCACCAGAGAAACCCCTGGTGCTGCCTGACATCAGTATACCTTACACCTTACTTTCTCCCACCGATCACGAAATGTTGGGTCAGCTGTACACATAAATCAGTCAAACTTGACTTAGTTAAGATATCTTATGTATTCGAAAATTTGTTGAACAAAACATTTATTCCCACATGCACCACCTTCAGTCTGTGTGGGTAGCACAGTGGCATCATCACTGTCCTCCCTACACTGAGTGGGCTTGAATCCTGTTGATGACACGAGGAACTTTTATTGGCCTTTTTCACTCCTTGGATGAGTTAGTTCGGTCTTAGACCTAGATAGCAAGGTCCCCCCCCCCCCAGAAACTGGTTGTTTAGCAAAATAGGCAAATCAACTAGAGAACATATGCATTTTACAGACACAATACCACAATATACATGGGTATATGTAATAACTTACAGGGCGACCCTAATATAATATAGTAGAGTGTTGATTATCCAAACTAATTGGGACCAAGGTTGGTTTGGTTAATCAAATAGTTCAAATAATGAAACATACATGAGAATACCCAGTTTATATGAAACAAAGTGTAATTAGGCCTACAATTAAATTATTGTATGCAAGGTATTTTGAAATATGAAGTTTTATAAAAAATAATTGATTTACGAAATGGTTTGTAAATAAACGTTTTGAAGAAACAATCTATATTATATATTACATTTATTTTGAACTTACCTAATTGTTTTACATGGCTTCAACTATAAATCACTTTTTTTTTCACATAAACAGAAATATACAAACACAAGCAATTGCACACAATCATCATATATCATCGTTCTGCTATTCCACGGGTCAATATGAAGCCTTGCCACCATTCCCTGTCCGTGTACTTCTCTCTGTCGTTGATTTCACTCCAATTTCCTCCTCTCTTAATGACATCGGTCTTTATCATATCATGCCATCTCATTCTTGGTCTCTCCCTTGGTCTTTTGTCCCTTAATTGTAAATGAAATATTCTTCTTGGCAAATGCCTCTCGTTCATCCTCTTGACATGTCCAAACCATTTCAAACGGGACCTTTCAATCCTATTCTGGAGTTTTCCAACCTGAATTCTCTCCCTAATCACATCATTCCTGATTTTGTTGCATGTTGTCTTTCCAGCTATCATCATCATCATCATCAGCCATTTTCAATCCACTGCAGGATGAAGGCCTCTCCAGCAACTTTCCAGTTCCTTCTGTTTTTAGCACTGGCCATCCATTTACTACCCAAAAACTCATGAATTTCCATCTCCGCCTATCCATCTCCGTCTTTGTCTTCCAGGTTTTCTTCTAGCTCCTCTTGGGTACCATTCTGTTATTTTCTTAGTCCATCTGTCATCATGTCTTCGAGCTATGTGTCCTGCCCAAGACCATTTTAGTTCTTTAGTTTTGATAAGAATGTCCTTTACTTGAGTTTGCTGCCTAATCCATGGGTTTCTCTTCTTATCTAACAGTCTCATTCCCAGTATAATTTGTTCCATTCTTTGCTGTGTAGTTCTCAGCTTCTCTTCCATTCTTTTGGTGAATGCCCAAGTTTCACTTCCATAAGTCATGGTGGAGAGTATACATTGATTCATTATTTTACATTTCAGACAAACTGGGATATTGCTCTTCAGTATGTGACTATATTTCCTGAATGCTATCCATCCAAAATTTATTCTTCTCTTGACTTCCAGCCATTTATCATTATTACAGCTAATAACTTGTCCCAGATAAGTATATGATTCCACCTTTTCAGTTACTGCTCCTTCAATCATTATTTTCCTTTCTGTGGCATACTTGTTCATCATTACTTTTGTTTTAGCCAGATTCATCTTTAGTCCAAAATCCTTACTAACTGTGCATAACTGATTAAGATTTTCCTCCAATTCTTTGGGATTGTGGCTTATGACCACAATGTCATCTGCAAATCATAAATGGTTTAGGTACTCTCCGTTCACATTGACTCCTTTCTGCGACCAGTCTAATCTTCTGAAAACTTCCTCAAGAGCAGCAGTAAACAGCTTCGGAGATATTGTGTCTCCTTGTCGAACTCCTTTCTCGATTTTAAATTTCCTACTGTCTTTGTCTAGTCTAATAAAGGAGGTAGCACTCTCATATATTTTCTTCAAAATCATAATATATGGGGTATCTATGCCTTGTCTTTCCAGTGCCCAAAACATTGCCTTAGGCTGTATGGAGTCAAATGCCTTTTCATAATCTACAAATGCCAGGCAAAATGGTGTTTTATATTCATTTGCTTTCTCCATTAGCTGTGATATTACGTGAAGGTGATCCATAGTTGAGAATCCTGTCCTAAAGCCAGCTTGCTCTTTCGGTTGATTCTCATCAAGTATTCTTTCTAATCTCTTATTAATGACCCTTGTGAACAACTTGAAGATGTGGGATAACAAGCTAATTGGTCTATAATTTCCAATTTCTGATTTATCTCCTTTCTTATGCAGCAAAACTATGATTGCATTCTTCCACTGCTTAGGCGTCACACCTTTTCTAATGCACTTTGTGAAGTGCATTAGAAAAGCACTTTTCAGCTATGCTCCTCACAGATCTCATTTCTGCCCCCTGAATTCTGCTTTCATCCTTTTTCCTCATAGTCCAAGTTTCAGATGCATATGTCAGAATTGGTACGTAATAGGCCTGATATATAGCCTTCTTACACTTCAGTGGTATGTTCCTGTTCCAGATCATATCTTTTGTCTGCCTATAGAATTCCCACTCGCTTGTATCCTTCTACTTATTTCTTCATTGTAATGGTGCTTCCTAGATACTTGAAGTTGTTAACCATTTTTAGCTGTTTCCTTTCCATTGTAATGTATCTGTCAAGCTTGCCACTCCTCTTTAGAACCATTACTTCACTCTTCTCCTGACTGAAAACCAGTCCAAATTCATAGGCCATACTAGCCCATATATCAACTTGCCGTTGCACGTGTTCCCTACTCTCTCCCCATATGCAGAGGTCATCTGCGAAGAGCATGACTTTCATCTGGTCCTGACCAAGTCGTTCCACCACTCTACATTGCACATCATTCATGTCAGCTACGAACAGTAATGGTGACAGGATGCCTCCTTGCCTCAAACCTGTTGTTATTTCGAAGCTCTCCGTCAACCCCAGCACTCACTTTATTGCTCACTGTATTGGTGCTCATATTCTCAATTCTCTCAACAAGATGTTCCTCTATCCCCAAGTTTCTCAAAACCTCCCACATTTTCTCTTGCTTTATGGCATCAAATGCTTTCTTTATATCCAAAAATGCCATCCATAATTCTTTATTGTGTTCATAACACTTTTCCATCAGTTGCCTGATGCAGAAAATTAGATCCACCGTCGATCTGCCAGGCCTAAAGCCGTACTGTTCCTCGGCCATCATATTTTCAATTGTTCCTCTTATCTTTCTTTCTAATACCCTCTCATACAGCTTACTCACATGTGATGTCAGTGTGATGCCTCTATAATCGAAACACTTTTTCCTGTTCCCCTTCTCGAACAACAGGATGATCAAACCTTCTTTTCAGTCCTTCGGCATTTGTCTCTCATCCCAGATCTTATGGAACAGTCTGTATGTCCATCCTATCCCTGCCTCGCCTGTAGCCTTCAGCATTTCTCTCATCCAAATATACTTCTTCCATGTTCCTTTTATCTCTTCATCCTTGGTTATTAGGTTCCCCTCAACGTGGGCACCTGTACGTGGTGAGGGGACCTCCCAGTGATGCTGCTGGGTTTCCAGATTAGCGCGCTGCGACCCGTGGACTTCTGAAAGGGGGATCCTGGTGGTTGAGGTGCCCAGCCTTAATACACCACTTTGGTCCCTACTTCGACAAGACGGGTGGTCCCGGACCGGCTCGACTGGGTTCAATCGGCGGGTGGTTTTATACTGCTAGGGTCAACTGCGTTCCAATAAGTCTCCCTCCCTTTGGTCCTGGGACGGGATAAAGACTTATTGGTAACGTGGGTATGGTGTTCTAAGCGAACTCGGCGTCCCATTCGTGTACGCAGTACCTGCTAGTTCACGAGTGGGCGTCCCCTCGTAGGGCTCCGTGGTGGGTGAGGGACTTAGGCATCAGACACTTTTTCTTTACTCTCATGAGTAATTTAAATCCTTCTTCTGGGGCCCCAACAAGGCCCCTACCTAATCGAGATGATGACGCAGATAACACCTCTGCAAAATGAGCCAGAACTGAGGATAAACCACCACCATCAGTGACACCACTTTTCCTCATTCTCCATTCCACCGGAGAGCAGTCCATTGGAAAGATGTCACCCTTCTTCATCCAGAAAGGATTAGAAGGGTTGGCAGGTTCACCCAAATCTGTTAAACAACTGCGTTCTGGCGACCTTTTGGTCCAAGCTACAAATATTAAACAGGCGGAAAAAATCCTGAATGCCACATCAATAGGGGGAATACCTATCATTGTAACCCCCCACAAAACTTTGAACTCTTCAAGAGGCGTCATTTCAGAGTGGGACCTTCATGTTTCTGAAGAAGAGATCTGCTCTGAATTAAAAGACCAAGGAGTGACAGCTGTAAAGAGAATATCGATACGGAAGGATGGGAATCTCGTCCCTACCCGAGTTCTTATCCTCACGTTTAACACCCCATGGCCTCCAAGTTCCATCAAGGCAGGTTATCTAAACTGCCCAGTGAGGATTTATATCCCAAACCCACTGCGGTGTTTTAGATGCCAAAAATACGGCCACTCACAAACATCTTGTCGTGGTAACCCTGCCTGTGCTTGATGTGGTGTTAAAGACCACGAGAGCAAGGAATGCTCAGCTCCAAAACCCACCTGTGTCAACTGCCAAGGTGAGCACCCTGCCTACTCAAGAGCATGCCAGCGGTGGAAGGATGAAAAAGAAATCCAAAAACTGAAAACAGAGCTGAATATTTCCTACCCAGAGGCCAGAAAACGTATACAACCAATAAATAGCGGGTAACCTTCATATGCCCAGAAGGTTTCTGCTAAGAGCACTATTGGGACACAAACTGAGATGACTATACCACCAAGAGAGTCATTCACTCCGATTGCACGCTATTTATTGAGTTCACAAAAGCCCACCAAAAAAACACAATCAGCTGCCACTCCTATATCCGTACCTCCTAATGCTCCACCACTACCAAAACCAAGTGGTAAAGAAAAGCTAAAAAGTTCGGAAGAGCCACCCGAAAAACCAGAAAAAATGGATGTAGAGAATAAGGAGGTACCAGATGAATCAGTCTTGGAACTCTTTGCGGAGGAAGAAATGGACACCGGACAGCGTCCATTCTTCCCCAAAAAAGATAAATCCAAGACTGACAAAAGTAAGCCCTCAGCACCTCGGAAGACGCCTGATGGACCAACCAAGCCAAAATAATGGCTAAATTCCTACAATGGAATTGTCGTGGATTCCGGCGAAATACTGATGACATCAAGGCTCTCCTGCAAAAGCATGAGCCAGTTTGCTTTTGCTTGCAGGAGACTTACCTAAAGGCAAATGATGATCCCAGAATGCATAACATCACAATTTTTCGTAAGGATAGAATTGCGGATGGTCCTGCTCATGGGGGAGTGGCTATCCTTGTGGGCAACCAGACCCCAGTGCAGCCCTTGCTAATTACAACTAGCATAGAAGCTGTTGCAATTCGCCTTACGGTGGGATTTTTATTAACGGTCTGCTCTATCTATTTGCTACCTGGGACTGACATCTCCCAGGAAGACCTTGATGATCTTCTAACACAGTTGCCTCCCCCTTTCTTACTTCTCGGGGATTTTAATGGACATAACACCCTGTGGGGTAGTGCTAACATCAATGGAAGGGGACGAGTCATAGAGCGTATGCTCAGTGACAATGACCTTTCCCTTCTAAATACCGGAACAAATACCTTTTTCCACATGTCTACCCGTACCTTTTCTGCCATTGATCTCTCTATATGCTCCCCTTCACTTACTTGGGAAGTGGAGGAGAACCCATATGGAAGCGATCACTTCCCTGTGATAACCTTGTTACACAGTGGGAGACCATGTCTTCCTTTCAGGTTACCACGGTGGAAGATTGATCAGGCCGACTGGATTGCCTTCCAACATCAGGCAAATTTTGATCTCAGTACCATCAGCCAAGAGCCTATCAATGATGCAGTAACGTACATCACAGAAGTTATCATCCAAGCAGCTGCGAATGCAGTTCCAAAAAGATCTGCCCGGTTTCCACCATTTCCCAAACCTTGGTGGAATTCACAATGCACAGCAGCAAAAAAGGCTCAAAACAAAGCGTGGTGGGTATTCCGCCGATATCCTACCACGACCAACCTTATAGCCTTCAAGCGTGCACGAGCCAAAGCACGCGACATTCGCTGTCAGAGTCAAAAGGAATCATGGATCCGTTTTACATCATCTATTAACCAGGCTACCAATTCTAAGGTAGTCTGGGATAAAATCCGGAAGATGAAGGGAAAATATACATCCCACCCTTCTTCGATCCTAGATTATAATGGATGCACTATTGCAGATCCAACTGCAATAGCTAATTCTCTTGGGGAAACATTCTCTAACATCTCTGCAACATCTTCGTATTCCCCAGAGTTCCTGGTCCTGAAACATAAACTCGAAAAGCAGGCACTTAATTTTAAGTCTAAGAGCGTCTATCCCTACAACGGAGCATTCACTATGCAGGAACTGGAAAGAGCCCTCACTCTTTCCAAAGCAAGTGCTATTGGACCAGATGGCATCCATTATGAAATGATTAAACATCTTTCACCAAAATATATGGATTATCTGCTCCTTCTGTATAACAGAATCTTTATTGAAGGGCAGTTTCCGGATTCCTGGCGAAAGGCAATCGCTCCAGGAAAGGATCCAAAAGTCACCACCAATTATCGTCCAATTGCTCTGACTAGCTATCTGTGCAAAATCCTGGAGAGAATGGTCAATTCTCGTTTAATATGGTACTTAGAATCAAATGACCTTCTCTCCAATATTCAGGGCGGCTTCCGAAGGAACCGGTCCACTTTGGACCATCTTATTAGACTGGAAACATCCATCCGGGATGCTTTCCTAAAACATCGGTGTTCTTTGACATGGAGAAAGCGTATGACACAACTTGGAGATTTGGCATCTTAAAAGATCTGCATAGCCTAGGGGGAAACTCCCCATTTTTATTAAAAACTTTTTAGCCAATCGATCTTTCCAAGTTCATGTGGGATCCTCACTCTCTCGTTCCTTTAGCCAAGAGGAGGGAGTACCACAAGGATCAGTATTAAGTGTCACGCTTTTTGCCATCAAAGTAAATTCCATCACAGAACAACTTCCTCCAACTGTAAACAATGCCCTCTATGTTGATGACTTTAGCATATTTTGTCAGTCATGCAACATGAGGGTTATTGAAAGACAACTGCAGAAAGCCATTGATCGCCTCAACTCCTGGGCACTTGTAAATGGCTTCAGGTTCTCGCCGGAGAAGACCGTTTGCGTACACTTTTGTCGTAAGCGTAATCTTCATCCTGAACCTGAATTAAGGCCCCGACAAAATGTTATTCCAGTAGCAGCGGACACAAAATTCTTGGGACTCATATTTGATAAAAAGTTGACCTTTCTGGACCACATCCGCCAACTCCGCACAAAGTGCACACGCGGGCTTAATATTCTCCGCTCGCTCTCCTCTACATCTTGGGGAGCAGACCGATGCATCCTTCTTCGGCTTTACCGTGCACTTGTGCGATCCAAACTTGATTATGGGTCCCAGGTATATTCCTCAGCCAGAGACAGTGTCCTTCGATGGCTGGACCCCGTCCATCATCAGGCCCTACGTATTGCTACTGGAGCATATCGCACATCTCCTGTACAGAGCTTATACGTAGAAGCAAACGAACCATCGTTATTGCTTCGACGTAAGCAGTTGTCTTTAAAGTACGCTTTAAAACTGAAATTCCTGCCAGACCATCCTACGTGGCCATTCGTTTTTGAGCCACGATGGGAAAATTTATACAATACTCGTAAGACTGCCAGTCGTCCTTTTGGTATTCGTCTCCAAGAGCTACTCAAAGAACTTAATATCAAGGTAGACAAGGTTGCCCAAACATCAAAGCAACCCTTTCCACCCTGGCATGCTCGTGTCCCGGCATGTGACTTGTCGCTTAGAAACTGGGGAAAGTTGGACACTTCATCATGTGTCTACCTGCATTTAGCACACCGAACTGAATATTCCAACTTCGCGCCAGTCTACACAGACGGTTCGAAGTCAGAATCATATGTGGGATCTGCTGCTGTCTTTACAGACAGCACTATATCAGAGCAGATTCCCTCTGAATGCAGCATATTTACTGCAGAGCTGCACGCTGTAGAGTTAGCCTTGGATCACATTAGTAAATGCCAATACCAACGGTTCATTTTATATTCCGACTCTCTTAGCATGTTACAGGCTTTAATATCTGTGAGATATAATCCTCATCCAGTTCTGTCTAGTATTCAGCAGAAGATTCACTTCCTCCGTGGATGTGAATATGATATCCGCTTCTGCTGGATTCCCAGCCACATTGGGATTAGGGGAAATGATTTGGCTGACGCCGCAGCCAAATCAGCAATTCCCAATAATAACAGCTGCCTGTCAGTCCCCTATACAGACTACAGGCAAATAATACACGAGGAGATACACTCCCAATGGCAGGATTCGTGGAATAGACAGACTGTGAATAAATTATATCATATAAAGCCTGTAATTGAACCGTGGCAGTCTAGTCTGCGCAGGAATCAGAAGGAGGAAGTTGTTCTTGCCCGGATTCGCATAGGACACAGTCATTTAACTCATTCGTTTCTGCTGAGGGCTGATGACCCTCCTATGTGTGAGTCCTGTGGCACAATTTTAACAATAAGACACATTTTAGTTGAATGTCCAGATTTTAGCAATATCTGTTTTACCGCTTTTAATCATCTGACTGAGCCATATACACTCAGTCAGATTTTATCTGACGATGACCATGTGTCTGCTATTTTAAGCTTTTTGAAATCAGTAAACCATTTTACCCATATTTAAAAAATCAACTCTTTTAATGTTTCTTGTTTACTGATATTTGCCTTTTACCGTTTATACTTGTTTTTATACATTGACTTGGTGACCTAATTCGTTAGGCCACTAAAAATTTTATTTTATAATGACCAGGTTTTGGCGCATTATAGCCTTAGTCGTTAATGCGCCAATAAAACCCAACAACAAACAAACAAACTTATTAGGTTCTCATTCTCATCCATCAAGTATTTGCTCTGGTCACCATCTCTTCTCCTTTTCCTCACCATACCACACAGTGTCTTTTTTATTACTGTCGATATTTTGTCGTAGAGTTTCACTCCATTCTTCCAACCACAGTCTTCTTTCCTTGTTAACTATAGATTAACAGTAGCCACTGGGAGATAAAAGTGATTCTTGCACTACTTCTATTGAAATGCAATTGAGCAGCAGCCTGGAAAGCAAGGCAATGGGGATTTCCAGGATTGCTGGGAGTCATAGTGGAACAAGTAAATACATGGGCTGTGTTAGGGTAACTAAGAGTAGAAACAGGTGCATGTATACTTGCATGTACACCAATGCTAGGAGTATAGTTAATAAATTCGATGAGCTTGAAGTGCTAGTCAAGACATCAAAGGCAGATATTGTAGGGATATCAGAGACATGGTGTCACACAGACATACGCAGTGCAGAACTGGAATTTGGGGAGTACAATGTGTACAGAAAGGATAGACAGGACAGAAAGGGAGGAGGGATTATGCTGTTAGTTAAGAAACACAAAATCTAAGGAAGTGCATCCAATTGATGTTCGTGGACAATGCAATGTTGAGTCTGTTTGGTGCGACATAAGCACTAGGAATGGAAAAATGAGAGTAGGTGCGTGTTATAGGCCAAATGAATCTGATGAGTATAATGAGCCATTGTGCAGAGAAATAGTGGGCCAGTAAATCAGTGTCTTATAATGGGGGATTTTAATTTCCCAGAGATTGACTGGAATTTGTGGGTTGGTCACTCACACGCTAGCAAAGCTTTTGTGGATTTATTGGATGATTGTTTTCTACAGCAGCATGTTTGGGAGGCAACTAGAGGGAGTAATAATCTTGATCTGATTATGAGTAGTGATTCTTCATGCATCAAGAATCTGCAGATAAAGGAACCACTAGGTGGCAGTGATCACAGTGTGCTGTAGTGGGATTTACTCAAAGAGTTAACTACCATCAGGGGTAAAGGGAAGGGTTTCTGCTTTCGTAAAGTTGACTACATTGGTCTGAGACAGTATTTAAATTCTATATGATCGGAACAACTGATAATGTTACCAACAGAAAATTCAAAATGGGAAGCATTAAAAGAATTAATCTTGGAAGCCACTAGGCTTTTCATACCAACAAAGAAATATTGTTAAAGATTTAGGCTTAAATGGATGTCAGATGAACTAATTAGACGTGTAACACAGAAGAAAAATGCATTGGATATATATATATATATATATAAATTAATATGTGGCACAGTAGCCTATGATAGATATAAGCTGGTCTGTAACCAAGTTACAAAGGAGGTTAGGTAGCCGAAGGCAGATTACGAGAAATCTTTGGCAAAGGGTGCAAAGAAAAACAGCAAAGAGTTCTTTACTTATGTAAACTCTCGAAGGAAGGGGATGAATCAGATTGGTCCACTTGATATCGATGGTTCAACTGGTGATGATCCTGCTCAGGTAGCTAAAAAACTAAATGAATATTTTGCATCGACATTCACACATGAGGAGTTATTCAGGGAGGGGGAATGCCTGAGGTGTATTCAACTCTGGCAGTGAGCTAGATAATGTTGTAATAACTGAGAGTAAAGTGGAGGAGAAATTGTTGAAGATAAACACAAGAAAGGCACCTGGGCTGGTTGGAATCTATCCAGTTATATTAAAGGAAGTAAGCAAACCCTTAGCCATAATTATGACTAATGTCCATGTATACTCATGTATACTCCATGGACTGGAGATGTGCAAATGTGACCCGAATCCACAAAGGGGGATCAAAGGGTGACACAGGTAATTACAGACCTGCTAGTTTAACATCTATTCCGGGGAAATTAATGGAGGCACTGGTTAAAGATGCACTGCAGGTTCATCTAGACAAGACTTCAGTTATAGCTCGGACACAGCATGGGTTTGTTAAGGGGAAGTCTTGTCCGACTAATTTGATTGGATACTATGATGTAGTCACAAAGGAACTGGATGCAAAGAATAACTTTGATATCATATATTTGGATCTTAGAAAAGCCTTTGATACTGTTGCACATGGAAGACTGGTGCACAAATTGGAGCGGTCTGGCATTGGAGGCAAATTGCTGCTATGGGTAAAGGGATGGTTGAGTGGGAGAAGACAGAGAGTGGTAATCAATGGACAGTGCGCTTTGTGGACTAATGTTATTAGTGGAGCCCCCTCAGTTTTAGTGTTGGGTCCATTATTGTTTTCTGTATTTATAAATGATATTGATGATTGTATATCAGGCTTAATGTCCAAGTTTGCAGACGATACGAAGGTTGGCAGGGTTGTTAATGATACTGATGACAGTACACTGCTGCAACATGATCTAGAAAAGTTGAGCAGATGGGATGAGAGGTGGCAAATGAAGTGTAACATTGACAAATGTAAAGTACTACGTATGGGAAGCAGTAATCCCAGAGTAACATATGAACTCTGTGGTACCACACTGACAGTGGTAGAGAATGAAAAGGATCTGGGGGTAATTAATTGTGCAGGCAGATATGAAATTTTCTGAGCAGTGCAGATGGTCTGCAAGAGTAGCTCATGGTGTCTTGTCAATGATATACAGGAATATTTCTATTAGGGATAAGGAGATGATTATCCCCTTGTATAAAGCAATGGTCAGGTCACACCTTGAGTACTGTATACATGTCTGGAGGCCTCATTTTAAGAAGGATGTAGAGCTGTTGGAACGAGTACAGAGAAGGGCAACAAGATTAGTGAAGTGAATAAAGGGTTGCTCTTACGATGAAAGACTTAAGTTTTGCAAATTACAGTGTCTGGAGACTAGGCACCTGCGAGATGATCTGATTGAGGTGTATAAAGGCTTGAATGGTTTGAGTATGCTCAATGTGGATGGGATTCTTCCTCTTGCTCAGAATAATCCTGAGAGGGCATAAATTCAAATTGAGGAAAGACGGTTGTAGGATAGATGTGCGGAAGTTTGCCTTTAGCCAGCGGGTGGTTGATTGGTGGAACAAACTTCCATCTGTCGTAGAAGTTGACAGCTTAAACAGATTCAAGGCAGAACTTGACAAACATTTGGAGTGAGTGGGTTGGTGAAATAATGGTTTTTTTTTTTTTTTTTTTTTTTGGCTGATGCTATATAAGCTTGCTTACTTGCATCATGTGCCTTTGCTAATGCTAACTTATATTTATTTACCTCAAACTCTTAAAAGTAAAAAAGCTAATGTTAATGTGAAAAATCGAGATAATCAGTGTTTCATTTGGAATGAATTAGCTGCTTTACTTCAAGTTAAAACTCATTCTGAAAGAATTTCACTTTATATCAAAATGCATTAAATTTTAAAAATATTTCTTTTCCTGTTTTACTAGATGATATTCCTAAATTTGAAAAACAAAGCAATATTTCTATGCATTTTTAATATTACCAAAAAAGTTAAATTTGCCCTCTACTGATAATGGAAAAAAAATTAGATAAGCATGTGAATCTATTCTGTATGAAGAAACATCTTGAAAATGACAATACTATTAAAGAAAATTATTGTTGGATAAAAGATATGGCAAGATTAGTATGTTCACAGGTGAATAATTGCAAGGAAAAAATGTGTATGATATGTGTTTAATATATTTTTATTCAGATGAAAAATTAAAACATCTAATAGGCTGTGAAGAACACAGACCTGTAAAAGTTAAGATGCCTGAAGCTGATTCAATCTTTTTTCACAAAACAAATCATTCATTAATAATTCCTTTAGTTATTTATGCAGATTTCAAAAGTCATACAGTCAACCCTCGATTTGTGCAGTTTCCCTTTGAACGGTCACATATTTACTACCAAAATTTTAGATTGCACAGCGAGTTTTGCTACCTGCACAGTTTTTGTTTACGAAGCTTCAAAAATAGGAATGAAGAGCAGATTGTGAAAATTTATTTTTATATGTTTTTTACATGATTGAAGATTTCATTGAAGGAGAAACACATTTCACCATAATAATGTAAAATCCCACAGAATTCTAGATATCGGTATTTCAAATGCAATAAGATCAAGTTTATTACCTGTTTATATTAGATTGCACTAACAGAAAAGCCCAATAAACTGGAAAGTGCTAATTGTTTTATAGTCGTGATCTTCAGAAATGTACTTTAGTAAAATATCACAAATGTATTCAAAACTGATTCTTATAACCAAACATAACAATAAACGGTGATATGTTTTGTTCTATCATTTTGTTTGCTCATTCGTGAACCCCCTTCATCAGTTATCCTACATTAGCTGCTCAGACAGAATCTTTTTATGGTTCACACAATGGTTATGGGTCATGTTTTTGCTGATTTAATATTTTTTGTCTATATAGTGTGTGTGTGTTTAATTAGTGCCATAAATGAAAAACAACAAAAAAAATTTTACTCTTTGAGGAAAAATTAAAAATCGTTAAGGAGTTAGAAAATGGCAAAAAGGTTGTGATATTGACCAAGAAATGCAGCATAAATGAATCTGATTTGATGAATTAGGGAAAAATGCAGAGAAAATTAAAAGTTCAGTTATCTGTTCAACATCATTGGCTGTAAAAAGCACAACAAAGTGAGAAATTGTATCATAGAGAAAACTGAAAAATTACTTTCTTTCTGGATAGGAGATCTTAATCAAAAAAGAATGCTTCTTAGTTCAGATATTATTTGCACCAAAACTCTGCAAATTTTTAATCACCTACAAGAAGCTGGTCCATCCAATGTAGACATCTTTCAGGCCAGTGTAGATACCATCTTTCAGTAAGGGTTGGTTTGAAAATTTTAAAAAACGTTCAAGTCTTCACAATCCAAAATTAATGCGTGAAGCAGCAAGTGCAGATACGGAAGCAGCTTCTTTGTATCCGAAAACTTTAAAGGATGTTATTGCGACTGAGGGCTATCTAGCAAGTGAAGTGTTTAATGCTGATGAGACCTACTTGTTTTGGAAGCATATGCAAGCCAAACATTCATTTCAGAAGAAGAGAAAACTGCCCCATGTTTTAAAGCAGTAAAAGATAGGTTAACACTTTTGTTATGTGGCAATGCAGAGGATGACTGAGTGTAAACTGCTTCTAATTTATACGTCAGAAAATCCTTGTGCTTTTAAAGGAATATCAAAAAGCTCCTTAATAGTTCATTGGAAATAGAGCAAAAAAGCCTGGATGACAGCTAAAATCTTCGAGGATTGGTTTTTAAATTGCTTTTGCCTCGAAACAAAAAGATATTGCACGAAGAAGAACATAGCATTCAAATGCTTGCTCATTCTTGATAATGCACCGTCACCCTGCACATTTGTCTGATCTGCTCCCAAATGTGAAAGGTACCTTTCTTCCAGCAAATACTAGCTTGTTAATTCAGCCGATGGACCAAGGTGTTATAGCTTCCTTTAAACATTATTACCTAAGAAGATCTTTTTTTACAATTGGTAGAAGCTACTGATGGAATAGGCAGTCTTTCAGTTCGAGATTATTGGCAGAAGTATAACATTTTTTATGCTGTAAAAAATATTGAATTCGCGTGGGGTGAAGTTAAGAACTCAACAATGAATGCAGTGTGGAAAAAGCTATGGCCACAAAACTGCACTAAAGAAGCCACGGTCAAAAATGCCAGAGGTAGTTGAGATTGTGAGAATTGGCAAAATAATTAGCGGAGAGGGATTTGAAGAACTGGAACCAGCAGATATCACAGAAGCCCTTGAATCTCATAGAGAACAATTATAAGTGAATGATATTTTTTTGAAATGTGAAGAAGAAGATAACAAAAATGATGAAAAGTAGGAGCAGTGCAAGATTCACTGTCACCTCTATTTGTCAATCCTGGTAATCTGTTAGTCTGTCAACGTCCGCATCAAACTTCCGTCTGTTGATGTGGAAAGTGATAGTTTAAATAAGTTCAAGGAAGAAGTAGACAAACTATTGGAGGGAATGAATAGGTGAAATGGGAGGTGTCATATATTTTTTTTTTTGACTGATGCTTTATAAGCTTCTTTCTTGCAGGTGCCTCCATAGCCAGGTGGGCAGGAGCAGCAGTGCGTAGCACACGCTTCTTGATTAGACCGGGGTTCGAGCCCGCGACCACCAAATACGGAGGATGCGGAAAGGTCAGAGAATGACTACCGCATATCCCCGGAGCAATGTGGCCTTAGTTGCTAATGTTCCAAATAACAAACAAACAAAAACAAACAATCTTTCTTGCATCATTTGCCACTGATAATGTTAATTATTATTATTATTAGCCATATGGTGCAAAGCGATATGTGTATTAGCCATATGGTGCTAATAAATTATTATTAGCCATATGGTGCATCAAAAGCCTGAGGCTTTTGATGCACCAGCCAAAAAAATAATTTCTGAGTTATCCTGAGAGAGAGAGAGAGAGAGAGAGAGAGAGAGAGAGAGAGAGAGAGAGAGAGAGAGAGTGTGCAAGTGAGAAAACATGAGTCAGAAGTAGAAAGGAATCACCCTGGGTGTGCCAAGCCCATACTTACCAGATGTGACTTTTATACTGTTCATCCCCTCTCCCAGGCTAGCAGTTTTCCAATCCACCTAACGCTGCCTTGATACCATCAACTGCTGTTGATACCATCGCTGCTGTTGATACCATCAGCAAATATTCTTGCACTCCTTCTATTTAAGCATATGTTATCCCTCTCCTGTTAACAAGCACAGGCCATGCTGCCAAAAAATTCTATCCCATGAGCCTTGCACGCACACACTCACTCCAGGGCCAAATAGATTGACAAGGTTTTCATCATCTACTGCTTTCTGTTGTGTCTGGGTGGAATTGAATACACTGATATTTAATCATAACGTGACTTTTTCTCAAATTGGCTGGTTAAGTAATTCCTTACATTGGCTTGTTAAGTAATTCCTTACATCTCCTATTCTTAATATTGTTAGTATTATGTGTGTAACATTATCACCTTTTGTGCCCTCATAAGATGATGGTTGCTTTTTATCATCCAGTTTAGCCTCTTGCAGATATACCCTGGTTCTGTTCCACCAATTCTTTTTTACACAGTATATTCTCCATTTCCCTCACAATTGAATCACTGACATCTGCTGCCCCCTGTGAGACCAGAGATCTGTGCCATTGAGGATGTCACTGAGTTGTCTGTTGCTTGAATATGTGCTGTAGCTTTGAGCTGGGAAACAGAGGGCGATGAGTCCCATGCTTTTATTCCTTTGAAGGCATCAACACCTGTTCATCAAGCCTCACACACACAAATCCATCTTCTCTGGGCTATATCATGTCTGGCTAAAAGCTTGTTCCCTCTTTGTAAAGAGGGAACAAGCAGAGCACACTACAAAATACTAATTCGTAAGAGAACTGCTGTCAGCAGTTCGCTCCCAAGCCAAAGTGTTCCTGCTGCTTTGAGCCTTTTACTTTGCTGCTCTAGCCTGAGGCATAATTCTAATCTAAATTTAATTTAAGAATGCTACATGAAACTAAGAGATATAAGTATAATGCTGCACTTTATCCAGATTATTTTGCCACACTGCTTACTATGCTGTTTTAAATAACTTTATGTACTATAGTTGTGTGGATCCTAGAATATGTCCCTGGATTTTTTTACATATACTTTTTTTTTTTTTTTTTTTTTTGATTTGGTAGTTGTTGGCGCATCGGCTTCTGTGGCCATATTGCACCTCCCAAGGTTTTTGCAGTACTTTGATCCAAGCCCGAGGCGGGAATCGAACCCGCGACCTTTGGGTTGCCGGGCAGGTACTTTACCCACTCGGCTAGCCCGGTCGGCACATATACTTTTGAAACACCTTATACAGCTGGGATATTTTTATAACCTTTTATATGGCGCCTCCGTAGCCAGGTGGGAAGGAGCAGCAGTGCGTAGCACACGCTTCTTGATTAGACCCCGGTTCGAGCCCGTCACCACCAAATACGGAGGATGCGGAAAGGTCAGGGAATGACCACTGCATATCCCGGAGCAATATGGCCTTAGTTGCTAATGCTCCTAAAAACCAAATAACAAACAAACAATAACCTTTTATACTTAATAAGGATTTACAGATTTTATTTGTCCTTCATTGAGAAGTGTAAAACCAGAATTTTATCTCATTACTAGAGCTGTTCTTGGCATTTATATTCTTTGTTTTATTATTTATTTCTATTATATATCATTCTTGTTTATGTTTTAGGAGAAAGATGTTCTATTTTTTTTGGACATTGATGAAATGAAATGGCTATATCTGTCTTCTAGGCACATTAAACAAAAAATAAAATTGATTAATAGTTTTCTTTCACAGACTGTCAGCATAAATATTTCTCCTTGTGGTAAGTTGAATATTGTTCAATAATTAATAAGTTTTCATATTTAGAATCATTTTATAGTTATACATATATTTGTTTTATATTACAGGGATTGAGGGAAAGTGACATCAACTAAAAATGACAGAAAAAAATTTGTTTATTATTGTGTAGTTATTGAATATATTCCTTCAGTATATCTGGTTCTTTAATTTTGGGGAGTAGGTCAAAGTTAAATAATCACTGCATTGATAAAAGTATGACAAAATTTTATTAAATTGGTGCAATATATAGCAGAAAATTAATAAACTGGTGCAAAGTGTGATACAAATATTCAATAAATGTGAAAAAAATTGACAAAAAATGTTCATGCCAAATCTTCAACTAAATGAACATTTTTCTCATATAATTCTTTGTCTGATACTACTTATTGTAAAGTTTTCAAAACCATTTTGGCCTCAGGATTTGAGTAGAATTGTTTTAAGTTTGAATGTCCTTATACAGGGTGATTCAAAATCTGTGCAGTCCAACTATCAGTAATCAAATTTTATCAATTCTTTTACTGTCAGATTGTGCAATCAATAATTATAGTACAGTAAAATCTGTAAAATCTTTATATCCTGAATTATTTAAAATCTGGCATATTTTACAAAAAAAATCAACATTTTACAATCTGGCACTCATATTAATAATTGCATTTGCCTTTAAGGATGCATGCAAAAAAAAGAGTGACATTTACTTCTCCATGAAATGTATTCTTCAGAGTGACATTTATTTCTTTATAGGAATTGTCTTTTCATCTGTTTTTGCAGCCAGCAGGATTTAAGCTGCATAGATATTGCAATGGTTTTAATTCTCATAGCAGAACAAACTTGCATTTGCAACAGTATTACATTACTTTCAAACAAATGATTTCTCCAAAAGGTTAATTGGGCACTACTTTAAAAGATGACTATTTCAGGACTAACTGCTCCTTCATCAGATAGTCTTTAGTGACAACACTTGGACATAACAGTTGTAAAGTTGTTCTATGTGAGTTGCCATGCTGTATGTGAAATCACTTTTCAAAATTTTAATATAACTAAAGCTGTTATAAAAAGTAGTGCAATACCAGGATGACTTATTGCAAAGGCAAGTTTGATTTGCTGTGAGAAATAAGATCATTGCATTATCCCTGCAGTTTAACTCATGCTGGCCACAAAAACAGATGAAAGGACAAGATAATTATTATAAATGTAAATGTAAGCTTATAAATGTAAGTTTAGCTGTTTGTAAAATATTATTGACATGTGCTTCTCCTAAACTGTTGAATCACTAGGCGTAGAACTTTCTAAATGGAAAAAATTTAAAATCTGGCACCTCTGAATATCCGAGGGTGCTGATTTTAAAAAGCTTACTCCAATTATAATCCCCTCGACATGGGCACCTGTACGTGGTGAGGGGACCTCCCAGTGATGCTGCTCCCAGAAAATGCTGGTTTTCCAGATTAGCATCACTGGGATCTAATGCCCATACCTTGGTTCCAGGGTTACATCATTGGAATCCAGCGTGTGCGGCCATGCGCCACGACCCGTGGAATTCGAAAATGGGGATCCTGGTGGGTCAGGGGCCCAGCCTTAATACATCACTTTGGCCCCTGCTTTGACAAGACGGGTGATCCCAGACCGGCCCGACTGGGATCAATCAGCGGGTGGTTCTTACTGCTAGGGTCAACTGCGTTCCAATAAGTCTCCCCCCCCCCCCCCTTTGGTCCTGGGACGGGATCAAGGCTTATTGGAAATGTGGGTATGGTGCTCCTAAGTAAGCTTGATGTCCCATTTGTGTACACAGTATCTGCTAGTTCACGAATGGGTGTCCCCTCGTAGGGCTCCACGGTGGGTGAGGTTAGGGCATCGGAAATTTTTATCTTACTCATATGAGTAATTCAAATTCTATTTCTTTTGGGGCTCCAACAAGGCCCTACCTAATCGAGATGAAACCACAGAAAACACCTCTGCAAAAAGAGCCAGAATTGAGGATACACCACCACCATCAGTGACACCGCTTTTCCTCATTCACCATTCCACCGGAGAGCAGTCAATTGGAAAGATGTCACCCTTCTTTATCCAGAAAGGATTAGAAGGGTTGGCAGGATCATCCAAATCTGTAAAATGACTGCATTCTGGCATCCTTTTGGTCGAAGCTATAAATATAAAACAGGCGGAAAAAATCCTGAAGGCCACATCAATAGGGGGAATACTTATCACCATAACCCCCCACAAAACTTTGAACTCTTCATAAGGTGTCATTTCAGAGTGTGACCTTCTTCATGTCTCTGAAGAAGAGATCTGCTCTGAATTGAAAGAACAAGGAGTGTGATGGCTGTCAAAAGAATATCAATGCGAAACGATGGGAATCTTCTCTCTACCCGAGTTCTCATCCTAACATTTAACACCCCACGGCCTCCAAGTTCCATCAAAGCAGGATACTTAAACTGCCCAGTGAGGATTTATATTCCAAACCCATTGAGGTCTTTCAAATGCCAAAAATACGGCCACTCACAAACAGCTTGTCGTGGTAACCCTGCCTGTGCTCGATGTTGTGCGAAAGACCACGAGAGCAAGGAATGTTCAGCTTTCAAACCAATCTGTGTAAATTGTCAACAAGAGCATCCTGCTTACTCCAGAGCATGCCAGCGGTGGAAGGATGAAAAAGAGATCCAAAAACTGGAAACAGAGCTGAATATCTCCTACCCAGAGGCTAGAAAACGCATAAAACCAATAAATAGCGGGAAGCCTTCATACCTCAGAATGTTTCTGCGAAGTGCACTATCGGTACATAAACAGAGATGACTGCACCACCAAGAGAGTCATTCATTCTGATTGCAGGCTATTTATTGAGTTTACAAAAACCCACCAAAAAAACACAGTCAGCTGCCACTCCTATATCCGTACCTCCTAGTGTTCCACCACTACCAAAACCAAGTGGTAAAAAAGAGCAACCAATAATAACAGAAACAATGGATGTAGAGGACAAGGAGGTACCGGACGAATCAGTCTTGGAACTCTTTGTGGAGGAAGAAATGGACACCGGACAGCATCCATACTTTCCAAAAAGAGATAAACCCAAGACCGATAAAAGTAAGCCCTCAGCAACTCAGAAGCCGCCTGATGGACCCACCAAGCCAAAATAATGGCTAAATTCCTACAATGGAATTGTCGTAGATTCCGGCGAAATATTGATGACATCGAGGCCCTCCTGCAAAAGCACGAGCCAGTTTGCTTTTGCTTGCAGGAGACTTACCTAAAGGCAAATGATGATCCCACCATGCCTAACATCTTAATTTTTTGTAAGGATAGAATTGCAGATGGTCCTGCTCATGGAGGAGTTGCTATCCTTGTGGGCAACCAGAACTCAGTTCAGCCCTTGCTAATTACAACCAGCCTAGAGGCTGTTGCAATTTGCCTTACAATGAGATTTTTATTAACCGTGTGCTCTATTTATTTGCCACCTGGGACTGACATCTCCCAGGAAGATCTTGATGATCTTGTAATGCAGTTGCCTTCCCCTTTCTTACTTTTCGGGGATTTCAATGGACATAATACCCTGTGGGGTAGTGCTAGCATCAATGGAAGGCTAAATGACAATGATCTCTCCCTTCTAAAAATGACGCCTCCGTAGCCAGGTGGGCAGGAGCAGCAGTGCGTAGCACATGCTTCTTGATTAGACCGGGGTTCGAGCCCGTGACCACCAAATACGGAGGATGCGGAAAGGTCAGGGAATGATCACCGCATATCCCCGGAGCAGTATGGCCTTAGTTGCTAATGCTCCTAAAAAACTAAATAACAAGAACCCTTCTAAATATTGGAACAAACACCTTCTTCCACTTGCCTACCTGTATGTTTTCTGCTATTGATCTATCTATCTGCTCCTCTTCTCTTCTCCCTTTACTCACTTGGGAAGTGGAGGAGAACCCATTCGGAAGTGATCACTTCCCAACATTATCAACATTGATAGGCTCCTGACTGACTGCAGAGATGTCAAAATTTGCCAGGTGTTGAAAGGCACTCCAGTCAGCCTGATTAAAGTTGCAGTCACATACGTAACAGACAATATTGTCCATGCAGCTGCAACTACAATTCCAACAACGTCCACCTGGTTTCCTCCATTTCCATGTGACACACTCCTTTTTGCTGAGGGCTAATGACCCTCCTATGTGTGAGCAATGTGACACCATTTTATCCGTTCAACATATTTTATGCGATTGTACCAGTTTTAGAAATGCTCGTTTTACCCCTTTTACCCATCTTTCTGAGTCATATACACTCAGTCAGATTTTAAATGACAATGTGTCAGCAGTTTTTAAATTTTTAAAATTGATTAATAAATATACATTCATCTGAAATATACAATTTGCTTTTATCATTGTACTGATTTCATTTATTGATATGTCTGTATATATATGTAACTTTTCGATGAAGTAACCTTTTTAAAAGTTTTTAACTTTAATTTTAACCTTTTTGTGGTGCACTGTAACCTTGCTGTTTTTGTGCCACAAAAATCAAAATCAAATCAAATTAACCAATTATAATAAATGTTGAAATTGTCCACCTTCTTTTCAAATACATGCATGGACCCTTTTCCTCATATGTGATGATACCTTTTATAATGTTTGCATGTCTGTGTTTGCAATTTCATTTTGTATTCACTTTCAGTTCCTCCAGTGTGTGGAAACTATTTTTCTACACTTCGTGTGCCTTTCAAATAAACTCCTCAAATAATCATTTAGTGATGTTAAATCTGGACAGTTTAGCAGCCACAGACTTTTTGAATATGTCATGATGGTTATGTCACAAAACAAACTAATATGGTTGAGTCTGTGTAAGTGAAACCTGATAACCACTGTTCTGTGTGTATGGTATTGCCACCAATGTGTTTTGTAAGACTTGTGTGTAGCAATGAGAAATTAACTCTTTGAATTTGTGTTATTTGAATATTGAATCACTGTGTTTTTTCAACTTTGTTGGGAGATGTGTGCAGTTTAGCTCATTAACACTTTATGTACACCTAACCTGATTTTTTTTTTGGGTTATAAATTGCTGAGTGGTAGGAGCCAGAATAAGATTTACAATGGTGAAGAAATATTAGCCATTCCTTTGTGATTTTTATTGTTAGCCTTATAGGCATACGAATTTTTTTTTTTTTTTTTTTTTATAAAAAGTGGCTTAAGGTACTTTTTGCAGTTCTTGAACATGTCAGAAGACTAACTGATGACAGCAAAAGGCGACTACCTCATCCTGTTGGTTGTATTATTGATGTGAAAATATCTTTGGTGGCACCTACTAAATTTTTCAGACTGAAGTAAACCGATTGGTAACAAAAATTTGAGACAGAAGTGACATCACTTCCTAAATGATGCTAACAATGGTAACTCAGTCACTAATGTTGATTTGGTAGAACAAGTAGTGGATGTGAGCATAAAACATTACATCGTTCATACAAAATATTTCGGACAGAAGTAAAACTGATTGGTATCAAAAATGCGAAACGGAAATGACACAAATGACTAACTCAGTCACTAATGTTGATTTGTAGAGTAAGTAGCGGGTGTGAGCGTAAAACATTAGATTGTTCCATAACTTCGGTTGTAGCTGTTGAATTTTAAACATTTAAATGGGTTTGATTTTCATCAAAGATGTTTTCACGTAAAATAAAACACCTTGCATGCGTACAGGGTACACACATGGTTTCTTTTTCTTTAGTCCTTTGGCAATTACGAACATGTGAAAGTGGTGTCTAGTGCTTACATAAATAATAGACCCTGATCACTATTGCTTTGCAGGGCTTGGACCGTGATCATTCTTGGACAGTATACTAATTTTGAATCATCCTGTATTTTTCGAACTTTACTGGGAGATAATTAAACAGTTTTGCATACACTTAAACTGATTTTTTTTTTTTTTGTGGTGTTGTTAGATTGTTGGTTTTTCCCCTGTGTCGTTCAGTTAATTTAGCATACAGATAAAAGTTAGTAATGTAAATAAATTTAAAAGCTTTTAATTTCCAAGATCACAGCAAGAGGTTCTGAAGGTAGCTGATACAGGCTAGTTTGGGAAGTCAGCAAGTTTGATCGTATGTGAATGTAACACTAGCAAGCAAAGTAAACACCAGTATTTTCACCTCATCATGTGACTGAAGTTTAATGTGCAATGGCTGGTACAGAAACTTTTTTTTTGTATGCCTCCCTTCGCTAGGTAGCAATTACCACTTCTGGAAGTAGTGACTAAATCTTGAACAGATTTCTGGAAACCTGTCCATGTGCAGCTTCAGTTTTGATCCTTGAACATTATTATAATATTACAGTGTGGCATTAGAGGCAAATTGCTGCTATGGATAAAGGAGTGGTTGAGGAGGAGAAGACAGAGATTGGTAATCAATGGACACTGCTCATTATGGACTAATGTTATTAGTGGAGTCCCTCAGGGTTCAGTGTTGGGTCCATTGTTGTTTTGTATATTTATAAATAATATTGATGATGGTATATCAAGCTTAATGTCCAAGTTTTCAGACGATATAAAGGTTGGCAGGGTTGTTAAGGACACTACTGACGCTATGCTGCTGCAACAGGATCTGGAAAGGTTGAGCAGATGGGCTGAGAGGTGGCAAATGAAGTTTAACATTGACAAATGTAAAGTACTACATATGGGAAACAGCAACCCCAGAGCAATGTATCAACTCTGTGGTACTACACTGACAGTGGTAGAGAACGAAAAGGACATGGCGGTAATTGTGCAAGCAGATATGAAGTTCTCTGAGCAGTGCAGATGGGCTGCAAGAGTAGGTCATGGTGTCTTGTCAATGATATACAGGAATTTTTCTAGCAGGGATAAGGAGGTGATTATTCCCTTGTAAAAGCAATGGTCAGGCCACACCTTGAGTACTGTATACAGGTCTGGAGGCCTCATTTCAAGAAGGATGTAGAGTTGCTGGAACGAGTACAGAGAAGGGCAACAAGATTAGTGAATGGAACAAAGGGTTGCTTTGTTCCATTCACGAATCCCATCACCATTGAGCATGCTCAATGCTGATGGGATTCTTCCTCTTGCTCAGAATAATCACCTGAGGACATATTGAGGAAAGGCAGATGTAGGATAGATGTGCGGAAATTTGCCTTTAGCCAGCGGGTAGTTGGTTGGTGGAACAGACTTCCATCCCTTGTTGTGGAAGTTGATAGCCTAAATAAATTTAAGGCTCAGCTGGACAGGTATTTCGAACAAACGGAGGGGTGAAGTGGAAGTTTTTTTTTTTTTTTTTGATTGATGCTGCATAAACTTGCTTTCTTGCATCATATGCCTCTGCTAATGCTAATAATTTGGTGAAAATTGTGGTTTAGTGGATGTCATGTTTCTGTGTCAGCTTACTAACTAATTTTTGACTTCACTAGTGCCTCCGTAGCCAGGTGGGCAGGAGCAGCAGTGCATAGTACACGCTTCTTGATTAGACCGGGGTTCGAGCCCGTGACTACCAAATACGGAGGATGCGGAAAGGTTAGAGAATGACCACCGCATATCCCCCAAGCAATATGGCCTTAGTTGCTAATGCTCCTAAAAACCAAACAACAACAGCACAACAGTTGACTTAACCTACAAGCTGCACCTCTAACAGTAATAAATTTCACTGGCTAATATAACTGCTGCCAACAGGACCATTGGTGTCTTTTACATAATAATTTGTCATATGAGGCCATTGTCATTGGAAATTCAATGCTGTGTTGTTGTCACTACTTTTTTCTACCCTTTATACATATTTTTATATATATTTGCATGTGGTACAGTCAAAATGTTCCTGGACTTGCATATTAAATGTAACTAAACTGAGATATAGCCACTCTCAAAACACACTCTCTCTTTGAGCTGTAATAGACTTTTACGCTGTTGGTACAATTGCTGCTAGCACTTTTGGAAGTCTTCTTGAGCTGCATCAGAAACCTCTTCTTTGTTGCAGATTAAATAGCCAGCGCCTCTGTAGCCAGGTGGGCAGGAGCAGCAGTGTGTAGCACACCCTTCTTGATTAGACCGGGGTTCGAGCCCGTGAGCCACCAAATATGGAGGATGTGGAAAGGTCAGGGAATGACCACCGCATATCCCCGGAGCAATATGGCCTTAGTTGCTAATGTCCCTTAAAAAAAAAAAAAAAAAAAAAAAAAAAATCCCAATTAAAGCCACAGGCTTTCTTAATTGCTTCCTTATTTAAAGCCTGTGGCTTCCAATTAAGGAAATCACAGGCTTTTTCCGCACTGGCAAAAAAAAACAAAAAACCCCACAAACCAAGTAGATAAGAAAATACAAATTATATGCTTCCCTCCTCATATAGGAAACTATCCAGTTGACCTTTGAATTTATTTAAACTGTCAGCCTCAACTACCTTTGAGGGTAACTTGTTCCAGCAATCAGCTACTCAACTCGCTGGCTAAAAGAAAATTTCCTATAATCTAATCTAAACCTCAACCTTTGTATTTATGACTCCTAGGTCTGGAATTCTTTATAACAGTGAAAATTCCACCTTCATTCATTTTGCTAATTCGTCTCAGAGCCTTATAAACATCAATCAGGTCACCTGTGAGGTGCCTGTTTGCCAAGCTCTGTAGCCTACATAATCAGTCTTACCTCATATGGTCATCCTTATGCTGATCTCACCATTTGAGTTACCTGTCTTTGGACCCTTTCAAGAAGCTTAATGTCTTTTTTCAGATGTGGTCTCCATATTTGAACACAGTATTCCAAATGAGATCTTACAACTGCCTTATGCAGTTGGATTATGATTTCACTATCTCTACAGGATAAAGTTCTATAAATCATCAGTAGGACACAATGGGCTTGCTGGCTGCCGGTTTACACCATTCAGAAAATTCAGAAAACTGTATATCTGCCTGTATCTTAACTCCCAGTTTTTAATTCAGTTTCCTCTACTGTTTTCAATTCATTCCCACTAAGCGTATAATTTATTTTGGAGGTTCTACTACCCAAGTGTATGATTTTGAATTTTGCTGCATTAAAACCTAATTGCCAATTTTCTGACCACTCTTGCAGCCTGTTCAAGTCATCCTGAAGGAGTGCTGCTTGGTACTTATTATTAACTACTTTACCAATCTTTACATCGTCTGCATTTTGACATCAAGCTTTCTATCCCATTGTTGATGTCATTTATGGAAATGAGTAACAACAGTTGTCCGAGAATCGATCCCTGGAGAGTTCCACCCTTGATGTTGCAAAAACCTGAAGGATATCCATTAATCACAACCCTTTTCCTTCTGCCCTGCAGCCACCCAGCAATCCATCTTAGAATCTTTCCAATTATCTAAACAGGTTATCTTAATCTGTTTCATCTTATACTGTGTCAAAATAGTTTACTAAGTTAATTAAAGATTAAATTGAATTAAAGACTAATAGAGCAAGCTTATCTGCGAAAAGATCTAAACCTCCCAAACACTTCCTAATTTATTTCACAAATATATGTGGTCTCAATTCGAATCTCAATGATGTCCATTTCCACTTGCAGTCTGCCAAACCCCGTGTATTTTTTCTGACAGAATCTCAGTTATCGGTTGATTCAACTACTGCTCATCTCAGATGCCCAAATTATTCACTGTATGATTCTTTTTGCCTCAAAGGTGGTACATGTGCATATATCCGTTCTGATATTCCCCGTTAGAGACTTGCTAATTTGGAATCTCCTCTCTTCGATCTTCTCTGGCTTAAAATCTCTCTACCTCATTGTGTCAAATTCATCTGTTGTCTCTACCGTTCGTCCAACTCCACTAATCACTTGGAGCTCTTTGACTTCCTCTCTTTGCAACTTGACTTTCTCCAGTCCAACTTTCCTAACAGTGAAGTAATTTTCCTTGGTGATTTTAATGTTCACAACTCCAGCTGGCTTCTGTTTTCTAGTCACACCGACCCAGCTGGTCGAGATGCTGAGGCTTTTGCAATTACTAATGACCTTGCACAGATTGTTCATTTACCTACAAGCATACCGGACAATCCTAATCATAGAGCCAACACGCTTGATCTTTTTCTCACAAAAAACCCTTCTAAGTACACGGTTGAAGTGAGAGGTCCTTTAGGCACTTCAGATCACAACTTGGTGATCGTCTCTTCTCCAATGGAGCCTTTATCTCATGGCTATTCCCAACCTAGTGTTGTTTGGCATTACAAGAATGCAAAATGGGATGACCTGCGAGACTTCTTTTCTTCTTTTCCTTGGTCGGATTACTGTTTCAAAACTTCTGATGTCAACGTTTGCTCAGATCGTGTCAGTGAAATTATTCTTGCAGGAATGGAATCCTTTATCCCACACTCCACTTTAAAATCTCTTCCTTTATCTAAACCTTGGTTTTCCAATAAATGTGCTAAGGCTGTTCAAGAGAAAAACGTTGCATATCATAATTGGCTTGTTTCTAATTCTTCAGAAATTTAGCATTAGCATTTTCTGCGTACACCAAAGCTCGCAACAATTGTAAAGCAGTTATAATCAGTCTAAACTAGAGTTTGAACAGGCTAAGAGTAAAAAACTTGCTTATTACCCTAATGGTAGCTGAGCATTCTTGTCTCTTGCCAAAGCTATTGGTTGCAACTTTTGCTCATTTCTGCTCCCACCTCTATCCAAACCAGATGGTTCTGTTGTCACTTCAGCCAAGGATAAAGCTGACCTTCTAGCATCCCATTTTTCTTCCAATTCATGTATTAATGATCTTGGTAAAATACCTCCCACCATTCCCAACACACTCCATTCAATGCCTCCTGTGGTCTTCCACAGGAGGCATTGAATGGAGATGTCAGAAGGATGTCAGAAGCATTTTGACGAATCTTGATGCTAAGAAAGCTCCAGGTCCTGATGGTATTTCTCCACTTGTTCTCAAAACCTGTGCTCCTGAACTTACTCCTATTCTTTGCCACCTTTTTTCACTTTCTTATTCCAAAGGTGTTTTTCCTTCTGCTTGGAAATTTGCTCACATCCAGCCAGTTCCTAAAAAGGGTGACAAATCACTCCCATCCAATTATCATCCCATTGCAATTACTTCTACTCTTTCTAAAGTAATGGAGAAATCAATTAAAAGCCAACTCTTAAACTACCTAGAAACCTTCCGTCTGATCAATGATCGCCACTATGGATTCCGTCAGTGTCGATCCACTGGTGATATTCTGGTGAAATAGATGGGTATATGGGATGGGTAACTAAGAATAGGAGTAGGAGCATGTATGCTTGCATATATACCAATGCTAGAAGTATAGTAAATAAATTTGATGAATTTGAAGTGTTGGTCAAGACATCAAAGGCGGATATTGTTGGGATAGCAGAGACGTGGTGTCACACAGATATAAGGAATGCAGAACTGGAATTTGGGGAGTACAATGTGTACAGAAAGGATAGACAGGATAGAAAGGGAGGAGGTGTTATGCTGTTAATTAAGAAAAACATAAAATCAAAAGAATTGCATCCAGTTGATATAGATGAACAGTGCCCTGTTGAGTCAGTTTGGTGTGAAATAAGCACTGCAAAAGCAAAAATAAGAGTAGGAGTGTGTTATAGGCCTAATGACTCGAATGAGTACAATGAACAATTGTATAGAGAAATAGAGTGGGCTAGTAAATCGGAATGTCTTATAATGGGCGATTTTAACTTCCCAGATATTGACTGGAACTTGTGGGTTGGTCACTCACACACTAGTCAGACTTTTGTGGATTTATTGGATGATTGTTTTCTGCAGCAGCATGTTCGAGAGGCAACCAGAGAAAGTAATACTCTTAATCTGGTTATCAGCAGTGATCATTCGTGTATTAAGAATTTGCAGATAAAGGAACCACTAGGTGGCAGTGATCACAGTGTACTGATGTGGGATTTACTTAAGGATTTAATTACCATCAGGGGTAAAGGAAAGGGTTTTTGCTTCCATAAAGGTGAGTACAGTGGTCTCCGACAGTTTTAAATTCTGTACAGTGGGATAAACTGACGATGTTACCAACAGTAAATTCTAAGTAGGAAGCATTCAAGGAATTAATCGTGGAAGCTTCTAAAAGTTTCATACATATTAAGAAATATTGTTCAAGGTTTAGGCCTAAATGGTTATCTAATGAACTAATGAGACTCGTAATAGAGAAGAAAAATGCATGGGATGCATATAAATTATCAAGCGACTCAGAAGCCTATGGCAGATATAAGCCAGTCTGTAATTAGGTGACAAAGGAGGTTAGGCAGGCGAAGGCAGATTACGAGAAATCCTTGGCAAAAGATGCTAAGAAAAACAGCAAGGATATCTTTACTTATATAAACTCTAAAAGGAAGGGGATGAATCTGATTGGTCCACTTGACATCGATGGTTCGACTGTTGATGCTCCTGCTCAGATAGCAAACAAACCTTTGAGTATTTTGCATCTGCATTCACACATGAGGAATTATTAAGGTTTGAAAATGGCAGAAGGTTATCAAATTGTAGCAGCATACTTAATGATTTTGTAATAACTGAAAGCAAAGTGGAGGAGAAATTGTTGAAGTTAAACATAAGAAAAGCACCTGGGGTGGATGGGAACTATCCAGTTATATTAAAGGAGGCGGCAAAGCAACTAAGCAAACCCTTAGCCATAATTATGAGTGCGTCCTTGAACTCAGGGGAGATTCCCACGGACTGGAGATGTGCAAATGTATCCCCAATTCACAAGGGGGGGGGATCAAAGGGTGACACGAGTTATTACAGACCAGTTAGTTTAACTTCTGTTCCGGGTAAAATAATGGAGTCACTGGTTAAAGATGCATTGCAGGATCATCTAGACAAGACTGCAGCAATAATTCAGACACAGCATGGGTTTGTTAAGGGAAAGTCTTGTCTGACAAATTTGATAGGAGATTATGATGCGGTTACAATGGAACTGGATGCAAAAAATAATTTTGATATCATATATTTGGATTTCAGGAAAGCTTTTGACACTGTTGCGCATGGAAGACTATTGTACAAATTGGAGCAGAATGGTATTAAGGGTAAGTTGCTACAATGGATAAAAGGATGGTTAAGTGGGAGAAGACAGTGGGTGGTAATCAATGGGTGCTGCTCTTCTTGGACTAATGCTATTAGTGGAGTCCCACAGGGTTCAGTGTTAGGTCCACTGTTGTTTTGTATATTTATCAATGATATTGATGAAGGTATATCAGGCTTATTGTCGAAGTTTGCAGATGATACAAAGGTTGACAGGGTTGTTAATGACAGTAATGGCAGTGTGCTACTGCAACAAGATCTAGATAATTTGGGCAGATGGGCTAAGAAGTGGCAACTGAAGTTTAACCTTGACAAATGCAAAGTACTGCATATGGGTAGAAGTAACCCCAGAGAAACGTACCAACTGTGTGGTACTACACTTAAGGTGGTAGAAAATGAAAAAGACCTGGGAGTAATTGTGCAGTCAGATATGAAGTTTTCTGAGCAATGCAGACAGGCTGCCAGGGCAGGTCATGGGGTTTTGTCAATGATATATAGGAATTTTGCTAGCAGGGAAAAGGAGGTGATTATCCCTCTGTATAAGGCAATGGTCAGGCCACACCTTGAGTACTGCTTACAGGTCTGGAGGCCTCATTTTAGGAAGGATGTAGGTTTACTTGAGCGTGTACAGAGAAGGGCAACAAGATTTGTGAGGGGAATGAAGGGATCCTCTTACCAAGAGAGGCTTAAGTTCTGCAAATTGCTGGAGGCTAGGCACCTGCGCGGTGATCTCATTGAGGTATATAAGGCCTTGAATGGGTTGAGCACGCTGAATTCTGATGGGATCCTTCCACTTGTTCAGATTACGAACCCATGGGAGCATAAATTCAAATTAAGAAAAGACAGATGTAGATTAGATGTGCGGAAATTTGCCTTTAGCCAGCGGGTGGTTAATTGCTGGAACAAACTTCCATCTGTCATTGTGGAAGTTGATAGGTTGAATAAATTTAAGGAGGAACTGGACAGGCATTTGGAGGGAATGGTGTGATTTTTTTTTTTTTTTTTTTTTGGCTGATGTTGCATAATCTCATACACTTGCTTTCTTGCGTCAAATGCCACTGCTACTACTACTACTACTACTACATATCAGGAAACAAGAAAATAACTACTTCTTGGTGCTCCAAAATGCTACCCCCAGAGGGTGTTGGACAGAGCAATTAGAAGAGTAGAGTCCACCTGTAATGAGCAGTTTGCCCCTGTGAGCACCACATACATTCCCTAATATCGAGGCCTTTCAGACCACATTGCACATATAATTCTGGGGTGTCAGATACGCTGTGTACAACTCCCAGGTCGGAGGTTGCGCACAGCGATATCTAGAGTTGAAGACCCCATATCCAAAGAAGCCAGCAGTGGAGTGGTGCGAAATTAAATGCCCGAATTGTGGGGTGTGTTATGTGGGTGAGATGGGGTGGCGATTGAAAGACTGGCTGGGGGGAGCATGTAAACGCAATAAAGTCCGCAAATTATGGGAAGTCTGCTGTGGCAGAACATTTCTGGGAGAAACAACGTCAAATTTCCCCGGAGGATGCTGTCATCACAGATCATGCACAAGGGTTCTTGGACTGTAAATGACATGAGAGCTTACATATTGGAGCAGCTAGCAATACTATTAATAGGGATAGGGGTGTATGTCTACACCCTCTCCTGGAAACTGTCGTTCTTGGCCGTGATGAATGATTTCAGCTAGTGCGCTCCCGAGCCATTTCCGGTCCCGATGTGCAAATGGAAAATTCCAACCGTGGAACCATGTGATGTGTGCCATGGATCTGCTATTTAAGGATGTGCCGCACAGTAAACATATGCTGCTGAGGAAGGAGACTGCTGCCTCCAAAAGCTACAGCAAATTTTTTCGCTTTTAATTTCTATTTTTAATCAGTGTTATTTATATTTTTATTGTAAATATATATCTATTTTATAGTGATTTTATACTTATTTTATTTTAAATAAAATGTTTTTAGTTACAGTATTGAATTTATTTATCTTCTGGCTGGTGTGAAGCTTAATCATCAACATTGTAAAATGGTTTTCTGTTCTTAATTAAGCAACTCAAAAAATTTCTTAGTTTTGAAGCATCTCTTGAGAAATGGAAGTCACCACCTATTCAATCCAGTGTTTCAACTCTGTGATGTTTTTGACTTTTTTTGCATGCAACTAGTCCTTTATAAAGGCATCTTGTTCTATCTTGCTGATAGAACTTGTATGGCTGCATATTTTGAGATGCTGCATACAATTTTAGCATCATCATCATCATCATGAACTTGGTCTGGCTTAGGTCTTTTAAGACCTGTTCCGTTGTAGCTCTTGGAGGTGGTCTTGATCTCGCCATCATTGTCTTGTTTGACCCACATATCTCTCTTGCCTGTAGGTTTGTAGTTAAAGGCTAATTTTGGGATCCGGTCTGGGTTCATTCTTTCTAGGTGGCTGATCCATTTTTTCTGATACCATTTTATGTCATTTACTATGTTATCTACTTTTAATTTCTCGCAGATATCCAAATTTCTTTGGTAATCTAGTCTTGTAAAGCCTAATAATGGTCTTAAAAATCTTGTTTGTGTGCATCTTTCTTATTTATGACCGAAGTCTCACAGCTGTAGAAGAGGGCTGATCTTGAAGTGATATTGTGCAGTCGTAATTTTGTTTCAGTTGTCATTTGTTTTCCAAAGTGGCGTTTAATCGTTCCAGTCATTTTATTATATTTTTGTAGTTTAGCAATTTGAGCATAACTAGGTAATTTGCAGAGTTCACAGTGTTTTTGTGAAAGAAAAATGGTCCAATCACCTGGCTGTAGGACAGTGCACACCACATGTTTACCTTGTGACTATCATGCACGTGTCATGCATGGCTCCAGAAATATAACTTAAACCTACTAGCCCGAAAAAAAAAATTTACTCGCCCATAGTATCTAATTTATATAAATATTTTTATAGGTGATATTTTAAAAAACTAAATGTTTAATGTTATGATGACAAAACAAAACAAAAGTAATACATTCTTTAATTCTTATTACACTGTACATATAATTATACAGAAATATTCTTTCCTTTACATGGGTTTAAATTGTACTCCACTAACACTTACAGGTCATTTATATAAGGGCTTCTTATATCCTCCAGTGTGTCTTTTCATGGTGCAAAATACCCCTTATCCACTGATTTATCTGGAATAAAGTCTTGTAGAGAAGGACCATTCATATGTATCATCATCTGTAAATCATTCGAAGTGGAGGGATTCATTGATGACTTCAACTTCCCTTTTATTAGATTCATTTGTCTAAAATCTCGTTCACATGATGAAGCAAAAC
Source organism: Mastigoproctus giganteus (assembly GCF_048544385.1). Lineage (NCBI taxonomy): Eukaryota > Metazoa > Arthropoda > Arachnida > Uropygi > Thelyphonidae > Mastigoproctus > Mastigoproctus giganteus. The sequence goes on along the minus strand of NC_143584.1, from coordinate 106,779,764 downwards.
AGCTTCAATCAGTAAATTCAAAACAGCTTTAATCCTGGTAAAACAGCTACAATCAGTTCAATCAATTGTGAAAGAAATGGAAACCTGTAGCCATTTGTTCCCCCAAGATGTATGTTTAAATGCTTCCCCATAACTTTGAACTCATACCACTCTTTCATCAAATTTATTGAAACTGTTTCTTTGTTATTATCAAAATATTTGCTGAAACATTTTCTCAAAATCTTAATTTCCTTTCCAAAATCTTCTAGATCTTCAGGCCAGGCAAATGTATCAAATACTGAGACAGCTTTAGCAATTTCTCATTCATTTTCACCAAATCTTTTTATCAAATACTTTATTCCCTCATCTATTTCTTGTATTTTTTTTCATGCAACATTCGAATAGCTCTGTACATGCATTAGCTGAATACCGTTGTATACACAGACTATTTACGTTACCTAAAATTTCCTCTCAAAATGTTTGGAACTTCTCTCATTTCTTTTAGGGCATTCAAAGTACTGTCCACATGGTATTTTGTTTGACTAAGTAGTAAGTTTTCCTTTTGAAAAATCAGTGACAGTTGCTTGAATAAAGTTATAAAATCTAAGAGAAAATGGATTCTTATTGCAGAGAGGTATGTCTTTATTTTCTTTAACAAGTTTTGATTTTGCAGCATCATCCTCTTTTCCATTTCCTATTCTCTCCAAATGTTACCACTGTAGAATAGTTATTACAAGTGCAGTCAGTGCTCCCCCACTTGATTAGACACCCACTTTACTGAATGCAGATAATTGAAGTTAAGGATATTTGTTTTTAGCGTGTCTACTACTTTTCCCAGTTCCTTCAGTCTTTTTGGTGAATTCTGGTAAAAGGTACATTTTTTATCACTGTTGCAATTTCAGCAACAGAGGGAGCATCTTTTATAAAATTTAAAACAGTCAGATTTAACTTATGTGCAATACAGTGTATTGATGTAAGATCCGGCATGTCCCTCTTTAATTTTGCCACTAGCCCATTGTTTTTTCTGAGCATGTTACCTGCTCCATCTATTTCAGTGCCAACTAACCAATTATCATTTAGTTGGCACTGAAACAACAAGAAAGTTTCTTGTGATCAACAAGAAAGCCACATGAAATCGGCAAGAATAACTTGCTCATTTCACTCTCTAATGTATCAAAGTACCCTGCAACTGTTGAGTTTTGGAGAGGAATTATGGAAACAAATGCCTCCTTCAGTTTCTGATTTTTATCTGTGTATCTTCTATAAAGGACAGGTTTCTCCTCATTTGAAATAGCTGTAGCAGCATATATAGATATTTCAAATTTGCTTAAGTAATTCTTGTTTAATGACATCAATAACTAACACAAATTCTTTACATTTCATGCCATTTTGGTATTAGCATTAGCAGTGCTAAATGATGCAAGAAAGCACACTTATACAGGTTAAAGGCACACTTCTGCACATCTATTCTGCAACCATCATTCTGCATTTTGAATTTGTGCACCATTATGTGTGTGGTCTGAGCAAGAAGAAGAATCCCATCAGCCTTAAACATCTCAATCAGATCACTTCATAGTTGCTTAGTCTCCAGACCCTGCAATTTGCAGAACTGAAGCCTTTCTTGGTAAGAGCACCAATCTCATTGTCCTTCTCTGTACTTGTTCCAGCAGCTCCACATCCTAAATAAGGCCTCCAGACTTGTATGTAGTACTCAAGATGTGATCTGGGTCTGATTGTGTATCTACTCATGCTTATTTAGTAGGACTAAGTTTTTGAAGTCAGTAAATGGTATATTGAATTTAGCTATATAATAGACTGTATTAAAAAGGCACTTGAAGATTTTCAAACATTTTAGAATCTGTCTTTCTTTGTTAGGCACCTAGAGGGGTGTTTTCTAGGTGATTTCTGGCCAAGTCTATGTCACAGTATTTTTTTATGAAATTTGGATGCCTCATGAAACCTAAATGTCTCCACTTTAAATGGTGCTTGAAAACCTTGTAGTAATCTAGAGTTATTGTCAGTAGCCCCAGGATGTTTTTACATGCATTGAAAAATGCAACTTCTTCTTTGTAGCACAGCCACCTGAATTCCTAGAGCCATTTGTCTTGGAAAGCGTGTCTTAAGCATTTGTTTTTACTTGATGATACAACAGAACACTTTTCTCTAGTCTTTTTAACACTTTCTGGTCCCTTACCTCCGCCTTCAACTACCTGTGAGGGCAACTTGTTTCAATAATTAATGACTTTGGCTAAAAGAAAACTTCTTGCTATCTAATCTAAACCTCGACCTCTGTAGTTTGAATTTATGACCCCTAGTTCTGGAATTCTTTATAACAGTGAGAATTCCACCTTCATTCGTTTTACTAATCCCTTTCAGAGCTTTATAAACCTCTCTTAGGACAACTCTGAGGTGCCTGGTTGCCAAGCTCCTGTAGTCCACATAATCGGAGTCTTTCTTCATGCGGCTGTCCTTTGCAGCTGGAATCAATGCACTGTAGCATTAGTATCAAAAGTATATTGATTCCAAAGGGAACTATGTTGATAAGTAAAATGTTACCAAACTCCTGAAATAAACCCTTCATACTCAGGCCATGCACTTTTTAAACATCCCTCTTACTTTAGTAGGAAAAGGAGGAAAATTAAAATGCACACAAAACACTTAATCTACATCCTTAATGATTTCAAACTGATTAATTTCTGATGCTCACATTCCAGAATTTCCTTAAACATGCATGCTCAGAAAATGTGGCTGCTAGTTTAGGAAATACTGTATCATATTGGACAAGCCCTGATGTATAATATTTCTTTATGAAATTTTAAGACAAATTTTTAAGTGTTTATAAAAAGGCTGTGTATTATATTTCTCAGTAAATGTTTCCAAAATTATAAGTGGTTCCAGCATTGCAAATATAAAATTCCACGTTCATTGATATAAAGGCCTTATTTAAAAATTTAAGAATGGATATTGAGCTAGATAATATTAATTCTGTTCTGTTTCCTTTAATAAAAATGAATGTGTTATACATTCCTGTTATGCATTATAGTGAGGAACAACCAGGATGGACACAACAATTTTAGATTACTATCATACTTCAAAATTCCATTCACTGCATGAACATCGACTAAACCAACTTCAAATAAAATATTAAAGAAATGAGAATACACTTTCTCAATGTATCTATAAAAACGATTTATTCATAGAACAAGAAAGCAAATGGAAATTAATAGAACAAGCAATTGCACATGCCTATCATATGTGATTACTGATATTAGTTCATGTTCACTTCAGCCAACAGTATGTGCTTGCAAAAACTGTTTTACCTTGTTTTCATTTGTGTTAAATTATTATTCTTATAAAATTTTAAGCTTCTTTCAAAACTGTATTCCACTATAAAAGGTAGTAGTAGTAGTAGATAGTGGGAACGATATTTTTATTTAATGCTAATTTGGAATTATTTATTTTACTCTGAATAATATCTATGAACATAATTATACTAACCACAACTTCAGTATTCTTAAGATATAAAATTATAAAAATTAGTAAAAGTTGGCAGATGTGTGCATTTCAAAATACATCTCAGTATGTTCTAAACACAATGTATTACTTTAATTGAAATCATGCACATTCATTTATATTCAATTTAAAGTGCAAAACATCAATTAAATAATTTAATATTTTTAATTGATTTTTTGCACTTTAACTTGAATATAAAAGAATGTGAAAAACAAGAAAGGTGTTAACACTCACTGCAAAGCCAAAGTCACTTTTCAGATGTAATATTAGTCATGTGATCCAGTCTTATCTGCCCTCCTTTATGCCCCTACCTCACTTTCCCCTCTAACAACCAACTTGTTTTTGCAAGATAATTGTATTTTTCTAAATAACAGCTTTAAAAAGCCTTTTCGTTATGTTAAATGTTCAAATATATAATTAAACTAAGCTAATTCATGTTGTGAATTATAAAAATAAGCTTATGCCAACACTTTATTACAGTTGCATACCTACTTAAGGGTTAAAGAGGGTGAGAGATAAATAGTGCCACCTGTTCTCGTAGATTGGAATTGCTCCACCTTTCGAAAACAGCAGTGAGACATGTCTTTTAGAGTATCTTTGTGCAAACTAACTTTTAGCAGAGGGCAAATAGTCTATGAAGGAATTAACTTATTAAATTAATCGTCCTGTGCTACAACAAGTTGTAGCATAGGATGATGATGATGTAAATTACATGGGCAGAAATTTACTAGAAAAATATAAAACATGGGGACTGACAGTTAATTTTAATAAGACAGAGTACATGAATGGAAGTGAGGATGTTCTGGATTTAGATGGAATACAGGTGAAAACTGTACAGAAATTTAAACACCTGGGTGCAATTATTCAGGCTGATGTATCATCTGCACAGGAAATTGAGAGAAGACTGGGTGAAGGTAGAAAGGTCATAGGAATGCTCAATTCTGTGCTATGGAATAAAAATATTAACAAAACTAAACATCAAATATATAATGCAATATTACAAAGTGTTTTATTATATGGATGTGAGACTTGGACCTTAACTGAAAGACAAAAAAATAAACTACTGGCCTTGAGATGGATTTTTGGCAAAGATTGGCAAGAAAGTCTAGGTCTGAAAAAGTTATAAATGATCTGATAAGGAATACAATGAATGTCCAAAAAAGCATCATTGATAAAATAGAGGAGAAAAGATTGGAGTGGTTTGGCTATGCGAAGAGAATGGAGGACGACAGATTGTCCAGAGGAGTCACGGAGAAGGAAAAAGAGAGGAAGACCAAGAAGGACGTGGATAGAGGGTGTGGAAGCAGCCCACAAATAGAAGGGGACTGATGGACAGAGATTGGGAAGATAGAAGAAAAAAAAGAATAAAGGAATGACTTTTTGATGTTAGGTTGAGGAGAACTGTTGTAATAACAGAATAAATCCTAAGAAGAAGGAGAAGAAATTAATTACATAAGATGCTATTTCCTGGTTAGAAATAAAACTTCTTTGATAAATTTGTTGGTGGCCGCCTTTGATAAAATAACTTGACGGTGAATGACATGACAGTGGAGGCCGCCGTAGCCTAGTGGTCAGGTGCGCGGGTGCACAAGTACACTTGCCTTGAGTGACTGGGGTTCAAGCCCGTGACTACTGAATACGGTGCTGTTTCTTGTAATCTGTCTATCTTGTGAACTCCTCTGACTGTTTGGTCGTCCCGGAGTATAAACAGAAAATTTATTTATTTATTTATGATGCTAATATAAGTAATATATTTTGATTACATTTAGAACAAGGCTGAAAATTCACTTGTTATCTGTCTCTGAAAACTCACCCATGGCGAGTTGGTGAGTGGATTTCTGGAGCTCTGCTCATATGTGACAGTTGGGTCTGTTAATTTTACCAGACAGGTGGAATGTTGCCGAAAATGACATTTTACAGAAAGTGCTCATCTTTATCTATACAGTTGAGAATGTGAATAGAAAATTCCTCTTGTGGTTTGTTGTAAGGCTAAATTTCCCGAATGATTTGCATATTATAAGTATAAAGTTTGTCTTTTACAAACCACCATGTGCATTGTTGCTTACATTATTTGCAGCTTGCAAATAATGCAAATAGATTTGTAGGACTAAGAGTAAACACTTCTTGAATTTCTGAAATTTTATCTGCAGATACACTAGACCTACCTGCTCCATTTTGGTTTCTTGAAACTGCTTCAACCTGTGCCTTACTGATTGTTCTATAAGTGGATCTACAGTCACACACACATTGCTTTCTCCTGTACTGTCACCATTTTAATGCTGTACTGTCGTAATGCTTCCTGGGATCAAGGCTACCAATTGCATGAGAAAAAACTTATTTAGTTGCTTTGATAACTGCAGCAAACCATTTTAAGATACCTATTTCAATAAAATTTTAATCGAGCTTCATAATCAAGCAAATAATTTATGGACACCTAGTACACAGATGTATTAATACAAAGTATTGAAAACCTACGGATTCTGCGTCAATACTGAAATTACATGCTAACCAAATAGTGTGATAATTATGGGCGTAGCTCTTGATTCCCTGAGAATATTCCTGGAGAATCAAGGGAATCAAGAATATCTTGGTTCTCCTGATACCCTAAAATAAGAGCTAAGTGCCACCAGAAATGTCATGATCAGCAAGAAACACAGAGAGACTAACACGTTCCAGAATGTCCCCCCCCCAAACAATAAATCATACCAAGCCATAGTTAATTAAAATAATTAATTGTTAAACTCATTCAAACCACCTAGGAATAGGGGATAGCAGGCATGAAGTATGTTTCATCAGCAACAAGAATCTGAAGAAGCTCCTCTGTTTTTCCAACACCCAAGCATTGAGAGATAAGGTCTCTCAGCCTGATTGTGAACTCTATATCAGGCAAATCTTCCAGAAATTACAGAAGAGAATCAGTGATCATGTACACCACACCACATTTCCAGTACAGCCACTCCTAACTGCAGGATCCCCTCCCTCTCACACACAAACCATAATCATTAATAAGGCTGGCTGCAAAGAGCACACCTTGTTGATCATCCTTTGGAATCTTACAATACAGGACAATACAACTGAACTGAAGCTTCTGTTGTGTGAGAGGAGCTTGTCAGTTCTATACTCCCAGGATTATTGCTGCTATGATTTCTTTAATTTATTGTATTCTTTGTGTTAGGATGTAGTACTTGCATATACTACAATATTTTAATGCCACTTTGTTAATTCATTTTTATATATTTTATGGTCATTTAAATATATAGTTAAATATTTAATTATTTTAGGTTTTGTAAAAAATCAACACAGTGCAGTGTCCTGCTTATATATTTTAAATTTTGTCTCAGATAGTTAATTTCAGTTAGTTATTTTATTTATTACTTTGCATTGTTGACATGCATTATTAGATAATGTTGACATGCATTATTAGATATACAATTATTGACACACTAAGGCATATTTTTATTTAACTAAATATTTGCCTTTTAGGAAATTTTTTATGTGGGTTGCTTTCTTCTGGAGAAATTTTTTTGTGGCATAAAGATCATGATCAGTTGCATATGATTCAGAAAGCACCAAACATTGATTGTGTTCAGTCTGTTCGTGCTTCCCTTTACTCAGGTAAAACATATGACATATAATAGTTCCCTTTTTTGCATAATGTTATATTTTTAAATTGTTGGTACATATTGTTAGATATTGCACAGACCATATAAGACCATGTACTGTGTGATTTGTGAATTTAACTATTAATATTTGTGATAGTATGTAGTACACTGAGTGGACAGAAATCATGGGATACCTACCTAGATAGGTCCACCTTTCGCCTGGATAAGGGCAGTCACACGGCAAGGCATTGAGTCCACTAGTTCATGAAAGCATTCCACAAGTATTTTCATCCATGTTTGCTGCATCGCTGTCCATAATTCTGTTGCATTCCTGGGTGAAGGATCCAAATCTCGAATGGACCTTTCCATAGCATCCCAAAGATGCTTCACAGGGTTCTTGTCCGATGAACGGGGAGGCCATTCCATGGTGGTAAAATCTGCAGAATGCTTTTTGAACCATGTTCTAGTCACCGGCTCTGTGGGGGAGTTGCATTGTCCTGTTGGAAGACTATTTCCCTGTGGGTGCACAATGACCATGAAGGTATTCAGATGGTCTGCAAGGATGGACACATAACCTGGACTGTTCAGAGATGTGTCTAGACGTATGTGTGTGCCAGTTAAACATCTGCAGCCCATTACCGACCATCCGCCTGCCTGAACAGTTCTTTGTTGACATGACGGGTGCATAGCTTCATGCAGTTTCCGCCAGATATGCACCCTCCCATCCGCTCGAAATAACTGGAAACAGGACTCATCGGACCAGAAGACCCATCTACAATTATCCAAGCTCCAGTGCCAATGTTCTTTCACCCAGTTGAGGCATAGAGTCCGGTGTCGTCGTGTTAGCAATGGGACTCTGGTGGGTCAGCAGCTCCCATAACCTATTGCGGCTAATGATCGCCTGATGGTCTTGGTGGAGATGTTTCTGGCACCTCCCTCATTGAAATCAGCAGTGATTTGTGCCACTGTCGCTCTCTGATTGGCTGAAACAATGCTAGACAGAAGTTGACAGCCACATTCATCCACCACCTTTCTCTGCCCACAGCGCTGTACATGATGAGATGTTATTCCGGAAATGGTGTATTCCCGATACGATTCTGGATACTGTTGAATGGGGATAGTACAATTTCTGTACCACCTCTGGGATAAAGTGACCCATGTTTTGGGCACCCACTATCATCCCTCTTTCAAAGTAAGTTAACACACAACATTTATCCATACTGACGTCGAATTACCGTCTACATGAATGCAGTGTACCTATATACCTGCCAAGCGGTGGGTTCGTCCACTGACGAGAGAAGTGACAGCATCACATTGCCCAGGAACCAGATATTCCATGAATTTTGTACAATAAGTGGAACAGGTGTAACATCAAAAATCTGGTAACCTTGGGACCTAGAGATTACTGGTTTTTGGATAATAAATTTAACCAAACATAATCAAAATTCAGACATGGATAAAGGGAGAGCATATTGGTAGCATGGCCATCTACTTTTTATAATTTTTCTATGTGATTAGTTTAATTTTATTAACAATATTATTTTATTCTTATTTATTATTTTATCCTTTATGCTGTTGATCAAAATTTGGAAATGAAATACTTGGCACTGTGAAGTTACTAAAGTGATGATCTACAAAATCCCTCTGCTAGTATTCCCTTAAAAAAAATTATAATGAGAAGACAAAATAAGCAGAACAAAATATTGCATGAAGAATTTTTTAACTGCACAAGGTTTTTTTTTTAATACTTTTTTTTTTTTTAGGAATAAATGTGAGGGCTTTTAAATCCCCTTCCCTTAATTGAATATTTTCCTATTGTGTTGGTGACTGCAGGAAAGTTTTCCACAACTATTGGAACACCTGTAATTGCCTTGAAATTAATGCAAAAAAAAAAAAAAAAAAAAAGACTTGTCACTTTGGAGAAATTTTATTTACACTGGATATAATACTGATTATTTAAACTTTGAATTATGTAACAGGTTGAAACTGTATCATAGTTTGATATCTGCTTTAATATTATAAGTCTTTGTAATTAGTACTTTTATGTTTTTATTTGGAGTTATGTGCATTAAAAAGCTTTAATATAGTTACATTTAATTGCTATTCTTTTAACGGATCGGAACATCTGATTTACCCTCCCCCTTTGAAGTTTACACTTTTAAATTTTATTTTCAGTTTAGAGTTGAATTTTGAGTTGTAAATCCATGACTGATTTGTGGTTACTATTTAATTGCTAGTGAGATAGTTTTTGCTCTGGTAAAGATTGCTTATACTGTGGATTATTTACTATACTGGTAAACTGATTTTAAAAGAGTTATTATAACAATAATAGAGCTATAATTGAATTAATATGGATGGTAAAACTGTAAGTCATTGGAAGTCTACAGCTAGTGTGGAAGGAGAAGGGGAGAGTTCCACCTACTACATCCAAAGATTCCTCAAACCCAGTCAGACATCAGGAAGTTGTCTGATTTTAGGTATGGTACTGGACTTGTAATTAAAGATTTATCTAGGATTGTTAGTGGGACATCTGACCTTCCAACTCAGTTACCCTTGGATAAGGATACTTCTGTTCACATGCCGTCTGATTTTAAATTAGTTGTGGCAGAGGATAAAGATAGAATTGACACTTAGGGAGCACAAGGGTTAGAGGATAGTAGTGAGGAAGTGTCCTCAGTGTATGAGGTAATTTCACATATGAGGAAGGACATTAGGTGCTTTTTGTCTAGTGAAACCAATAAAGTCACTAAGATTACCAAAAACAATCAAAGGTAACCATATTATGGAAAAATGGTCTAACCTGGAAACAATAACTATAGCATTGCTTATAGAAAATGAGAAGTTAAAAGCCATTAATGCTGAGGTTAAAAGAGCAAAATTATTGACCAGAGTTATTACTTCATGTTTACATCTAAAGTAGATCACACTGGAGTAAATTGGTAGAGATACATGGAAAAGACAATTTTCCTGATTAGTTAAAGAGTTACAGAGTACACTTGGTCGTCGACTTACGACCTATGTGACTTACGACCGACCACACTTACGACCGGCCGCGACTAGGCGTAGAAACGAAGGTATGTACAGTATCGCTAAATAAAAGATGAAAACATTACTGTATTTAAAATGAAAAATAAAAGATGATAAAAATTTAAAAGATTATAAAAATTATAAAGATGATAAAAATTATAAAGATGATAAAAAGATTAGAAAGGTTAAAAAATACTGTTAATAAATATATGGCCGACATACGACCAGATCGACTTACGACCTGTCAGTCAGAACAGAAGTCGGTCGTAAGTCGACGACCAACTGTAGTCCTCAAGTACATACTTTTGCAGCAGTTGCCTGGAATGGGTCAGCAGTTGAATAAAGTATTTCACCTTTGATATCAAATGACAACCTAATTATTTTTAGAGCCAGTGAAAATGGTGAGATCAAAACAAGTATGGAAGTTAAGAATTTTAGTCACTAATACTCTTAAGACAGAGTTTAAAAATGTAAAGATAAAATCTTTAAGGTTAGTATGTAACTGAGGTGTAGTATTAGAAACAGCTACTGAGCAGGATATGGACAGTATTGCTCTTTTGAATCAGTGGGATTGATTACTGGTATACCTAAGTAGGATAATCCTTCCATAATAATCTATGATATATTGAAAGGGATGACTAAGGATGAGATTACGGATGACCTTTATAATAAAAATTTTATTGACTGCAGGTTTTCTATTGATGAAGTAAGATCAGGGATGCAGTTCCCCTTTATAATTAGGCAAATGATTTGTGCCACTGTTGCTCTCCGGTTGGCTGAAACAAATGCAAGACAGGTGCATTGGGTTATTAGTTTTGATGCATTGGGTTGTTGCACAGGTGTTATTGGATTGTTGCACATTGCACATTGGTGTTATTAGGTTATTGCATTGGGTTATTGGGTTAACATGGTGCATTGGGTTATTAGTTTTTCCCCTAAGCTTTACAGATGTATTTCCTCAATGAATAAATTGTTATTATTCATATCATTTAGTTCTCACAGGTTCAGAATGTTCACAATTATTACTAAATGCTACTGATGTCTTGGATATGGACATACGACAGAGCATTGCACTCACGAGTTCCCCTCATGTGGGCACTGTACTTGTAGTGAGCACGTTTTTGCAAAGTGCCCATGCAGGGAGGAACCTGCCTGTTGTATAAACTGCAAGAGGAGAAAAAGAGAATATCAGCACTCTGTACAAGATATTCAGAGTGCTGATATTCTCAGCACCCTGAATATAAAAAGGCTTTGGAACAGGCAAAAATAAGGGTTGCCAGCAAATGAAAAAACATTTCTCTGACTGTGGATGATAATGAATGCTACAACACAATTACTATTGCATGTAAACTGAGTATAATGCAAATAAACAGGCAAATATCTAGGAATGTTTCTGATGAAATTAGGGTTTCAGCAGAGGAAAATGAAATAGACATTATCAATCCAGGAGCCTTACTTTGCAAAGGTGCAGCCAGATCTTACATCGAAAGTTGTAGGATTTGGTTTAAATACTAGAGTTATTCAACCAGTCTCAATTAATCTGAAGACATTAATCTGTAACAGTAGTTAATGGTCTTTGTAATTTTTGCACAATTTGTGTTCAGATGACTTTTTCAACATTATAATTTTATTTGTTCTTACTATATTGCCCTACAGCAGATCTTAATTCTATACTCAGTTATTTAGACATGGCTTTTTATCAGTTGGGTTTTAATAATCTTATAATTACAATGGATGCCAATGCAAAATCACCCCTATGGTATAGTGCTTCATCTGATATTCGTGGCCAATTACTGGAGGAGTTTACGGTAAGTCATAATGTGATGGATGGTTATAAATAGACAGTTTTTTTCACCTCATTCTCAAGTCACTTGGGGGAGACTAACATAGACATTACTGTATCCAACTCTAGCTTTGGTACTCACCTTGTGGATTGGAAAATGATTTAAAATTGGCTGGACTACCAATGACCATTGTGTGATTTTGTTTTTGGTTACAAAGGATGTGTCACTATCTGGAAGTTAAAGTTTTCCACAAAAAATGTTAATTGGGACTCATTTGAGGTATCTATTTTAATGGATTACCCTAATGATGAACTTGGGTCTTTATATAACTGTAGTGATGTTGGATTAGTTGAAAAAGTCTACGATCAAGCTGTGGATATTTGATGGATACAAATCTACCAAAAAGAAGAAAATCTCATCAAGAACATGCTCTTGGTGATTTTTTGAACTTTCCACCCTTAGGAGGTAAGTGCTAGGAGACAGTATCAGAGACACAGACATTGGCCTGCTGCAGAAAAAGATCAGTATTATTATAGGTCAGTATTATTATAATCAGTACAGATTAATTAAGAAAATGTGTGATAAGGAAATAGATAATAAAATAATGTGTGATAAGAAAATAGTGTGTGATGAGAAAATACCTGTAAAACAGAAACCTGGATTAACTTTGTGCAAACCACTGGAAATTCTGACTGATGGGGTCTTCTCTATAAAATTGTTAGAAACAAAACTTTTGCTCCAGAAATATACGGAACTCTATCAATTCAGAAAAAGGTCAGTATCATTCAGATACTGACCTTTTTCTTCCCATATGTAAAGTACTGCATATGGGAAGCAGTAACCCCAGAGTAACGTAACAACTCTGTGGTACTACACTGACAGTGGTAGAGAATGAAAAGGACCTGGGAGTAATTGTGCAGGCAGATATGAAATTTTCTGAGCAGTGGAGATGGTCGGCAAGAGTAGTCAATGATATACAGGAATTTTTCTAGCAGGGATAAGGAGGTGATTATCCCCTTGTATAAAGCAATGGTCAGGCCACACATTGAGTACTGTAGGTCTGGAGGCCTCATTTTAAGAAGAATATAGAGCTGTTGGAACGAGTACAGAGAAGGGCAACAAGATTAGCGAATGGAATGAAGGGTTGCTCTTATGAAAAAAAGGCTTAAGTTTTGCAGATTACAGTGTCTGGAGACTAGGCACCTGTGAGGTGATCTGATTGAGGTGTATAAAGCCTTGAATGGTTTGAGCATGCTCAATGCTGATGGGATTCTTCCTCTTGCTCAGAATAATCACCTGAGAGGGCATAAATTCAAATTGAGGAAAGACAGTTGTAGGATAAAAATGCGGAAGTTTGCCTTTAGCCAGCAGGTAGTTGATTGGTGGAATAGACTTTAATCTTTTGTTGTGGAAGTTGATAGCCTAAATAAATTTAAGGCTGAGCTGGACAGGTATTTGGAACAAATGGAGGGGTGAAATGGGAGCAGTTTTTTTTTGGCTGATGCTGCATAAGCTTGCTTTCTTGCATTGTATGCCTCTACTAATGCTAATTCTGTGGAAACCTTGAATTGGGTAGATACGGTCAATGCAGTTTTAGACAGACTTTCTTGATGATGCTATTGTGAATGATTCTGAAATACACTCTCAATCAAATTTGGAAGAGAATCCTTTCGCACTTGAGGAACTTCTTTAAGTGACTAAGAACATTAAATTAAGGAAATGTGCAGTTATTGACCTGGTAGACAATGTTTTTATTCTTAGATTTATTCAGTTAAAACCCTTAATTTTGCTTGCACATTATTAATAAATGCTTGCAGGAGAAAGTTTTTCCTTCTCCTTAGAAATTAATCAATTAATCAAAAAACACGATAAATCAGTAAGAGATCCTCAATTGTACAGACCCTTGCTCTTTAGGAAAATCGTGGGAAGTTACTGGAGTGTTTCATGACTTTGCACTTAACTGATATTCTGGTTACAAACAATTTAATTTCTCCCTGTTAATATGGGTTTTGTCCAATTAAATATACTGAAGATGCATTGATAGACTTTGTCTAACATATAAAGAATTCTGATTCTAAATATAACTTATCCATTTTTATAGACTTCGAGGGTGCTTTTGACACCCTGTGGTGGGAGAGCGCCTTTGAATGTCTTTGTTCTGATAATTGTTCTGACCATCTAAAATGCCAGTAAAAGTAAAATGCTTTTACTGGCATTTTAGGAGTTACTTTAATGAGAGAAATGTAATTGTAAAATTAAAATTTCAGCAAGTCTCTAGGAGGTATCACAAGGGTATCCTCAGGGATCCATCCTGGGACTACTCTTATTGAATATAGTCATACAAGAATGATTATCTCATTCTTTTGATAGAGTTAAGATTATAGCTTATGCAGATGATCTCATTATTATTGTTGGTGGACAGTCACAATGGAACTTAGGAACTAATGCTAACTTCGTTCTAAGAGATCTGTCAACTTGGACGTTTAATAAAAACTGCAACCATTATCAACCCACTGCAGGATGGAAGCCTCCTCAACAATCCATGCTGAGGGGAAATGGACCATAATCAGCCACTCTGGTCCAGTGCGGGTTGGCAGATCGACTGTATTTAGCAGTCAGGGGCTTGAACCCCAGTCTACTCAAAGAGCGTGTGCTACTGCACTCCCGCTCCTGACCACTCGGCTACAGAGGACGTTTAATCACGAGCTAACAATTTGTACCTCCAAAGCTAAAATAGTTCTTTTTGTCTCAAAATTTGATTTAAATCAACCTCATCAGATAAAAATAAATGATGCACAAATTCCTATGGTGAAAGATGTGAAGTATTTAGGCATTATTGTGAACAGTAAACTAAATTTCCAGTTGCATTTTAACTTCATTTATACAAAAATAAAGAATTTCATGCGAGCCATAGTAAGAATTTCAAGAGATGAGTGGGGATTATCCCAGAAAACTATACAGATTTACCATGGAGCCATCTTCCTCTCTATGGTAACCTATGCGCCAGGGCATGGTACCACAGGGCAGTTATAGACCAGAATCATAATAAAGTGGCATCTATACAAAGAACCACGATATTAGTTATTCTGTAATTCTGTGTTGTACTGTTTCAACCTCAGTTTTACAAATTTTGGTGGGTTCACTTCCCTTGGATTTATACGCGATCTATTGAGGAGTGGTATATCTGATCAAAAAGCAGATTCCAGCTGAGATTTTAGGGATAAGAATAAATGTGCAGTAGGACATTAAAAGGGAGAAATTAAGATGTTACAATGAGTTGATTAAAAGCTGCATTTGATGTTTCTGAACACAACAAAAACACCTAAACACTGGAAGTCATGCAACCACTGAGGGGTTAAAGACTATCCAATTATATTCAGGGAAGCAGAAAAGGAGGTGAGCAAACCCTTAGCCATAATTATGAGAGCATCCTTGGATTCAGGGTAGGTCCCTTTGCATTGGAGATGCAAGTGTATCCCCTCCATAAAGGAGGATCAAAAGGTGACATGAATAATTACAGGCCTGTTAGTTTAACATCTGTTAAGAGGGAAAATAATGTAATGGAATCACTGGTTAAAGGAGTAATGCAGGACCATTTGGACAGGCATGCAATTATACTGCAAAAACAGCATGGATTTGTTAAGGGGTGGGTCTTCTATAACCAATGTGATAGGTTACTATGATGCAGTGACCAAGGAACAGGGGCTCACATCTGATGAGTATGGGCTTGGCACACCCAAGGTCCTGAGCTGGATATCATCATTCTTCTCTTTCTTGGTGATTCCCTTCTACTTTTGACTCTCTCTCAGGGTAACTTGGGAATTTTTTTTTTTCCCTGGTACAGCATAAGCCTCAGGCTTCCTTGCACCATATGGCTATTAATAATAATAATAATAGTACTAATAATAATAATAGGACCATGCTATGGATTCCGTCAGTGTCGATCCACTGGTGATATTCTGGCTTATGTTACCCATTTATGGACTAATTCAATGGAAAGGTTTGGTGAAACACAACTAGTTGCTCTTGACATCTCAAAGGCTTTCGATCGTGTTTGGCATAAAGGTCTTCTAAACAAGCTTCTATCTTATGGTTTGCCAACTGTTTTTAGTAATTGGTTATCCAGTTTTCTCTCTAATCGCTCACTGAGGGTGATGGTAGATGGCTCTCTGTCTTCTAACTTCTCCACTAATGTCGGTGTCCCCCAAGGTTCAGTTCTCTCCCCAACTCTATTCCTCTTGTATATTAATGACCTTCTTCCATTGACTGGAAATCCTATCCATAGTTTTGCCGATGATAGCACATTGCATTCCACTTTCCATTTTGAGAAACCTTGTCCTGCTCAATCAGCTTCAACTTCTCAAAAATCTGCTACCAGTTCCTTAAATGCCGATCTTCAGGTAATTCTCCAGTGGGGCAAAGACAACTTAGTTTATTTCAACCCTTCTAAAACTCAGTCGTGTCTTATATCTTGCAAAAAGGATTCTTCTGCTCCTATGCTTATATTTAGTGACACTCTGATTTCTAGGCAAAATGATATATCTCTTTTGGGGATTACTCTGACTTCTAATCTCTCTTGGCACAAGCACATTACAAATATTGCTTCTTCTGCATCTAAAAAACTTGGCTTTCTCTTTCGCTCTCGGCGTTACTTTTCTTCCAAACAGCTGCTCACTCTGTATAAATCGCCAATTCGCCCTGCCATGGAATATTGTTCCCACCTTTGGGGTGGTTCCCCCAAAACCTCTCTCAGGCTTCTTGATTCCATTCAGAAGAGGGCAGTTAGGTTAATTAATGACTCATCTCTAACAGAGTCTCTGCACTTTTTGTCTCATAGATGTACCGTTTCTGCCGCATGCCTTTTCTACAGATACTTCCATGGGCACTGTTCTTCTCAATTAGCTTCTATAATTCCTGCTCTCTCTCTTTCAAAACAGTCCGAACATGTGCCGCCACCAGCCAACATCCATTTACTGCCCAACTTCAAACTCACAGAACCAACTTTTCATCTTCCTCGTTTATTCATTCAACTGCCGTTTTCTGGAACAACCTTCCTTCATACGTATTTCCTGAAAATTACAGTCTACAGAAGTTGAAGTCCAATGTCAACAAATATCTTCTTTCGTCTTCTCAACCACCAACCCAAGCACGGTACTAAGTACCATAGGTTCTAACACCTCTCATGTTTGGGGTTTACATAAAAAAAAAAAAAAAAAAAAAAAAGGTTATTTGTATTTTTAACTTACAGTCACAATGTCTTCTCCTACTTGTCATTCTTTGGAGTTCTAATGTATTTTGGTGACCGGTTTGGAGCTCTCAGACCATGGATGCCAGGTACATTGGATCACCAATGGTTTTCCTCCAAGGGTAGAATTCATTTTGTTATTTTAATATTCATTTAAATTCAAGGAGAGTGTTAGTGAAGAAACTTCCTGCACACATATTGAAGTAATTCCTCTCATTGCTTTGAAAATTGATCAATAAAGTAGGACACACTGAGCCATGTTGCTCTTTCATTTACTAATATATTTTCATTCATTTCTGTTGAATATTGATCTATTCAAAGCCCCTGATGAATGTGGATTAATGTTCACACGAATGAATGAATAAAAGCTTCTTATTCTCGTCTTATTATTATTTGCTTACTTTATTATCTTATTATTTAATAAATTGCTCATAGGCAAATTAGGCTGCGTCTAATTAAGCTGCCAGAAGATAATTTTAGAACGGGAAAGCAATACTTAATTTACATAAATTTTGCTCATTAAGAGCAATAAAAATATAACAAAATACATTTAACCTTAGCAGTAATAATTTAAGCAGCGAATTTTTTTTTGCTGCTTATTCTTCTATTCCTTATTATAGATATGTTTATATTCTAAGCAAAAATATGTGTGCACATAAATGCTGAATTTTCATGCACTTAATAATTTTATAAACTTGAAAGTGGACAAGAATAAGAATAACATGTTTATATTCGATTTTTATAATGTTTTTTTACAAGAATTAATAAAAGGTGATGAATTTTCAGTGTGGGAATTTGTTACTTATTGTTTATAATTACTTAAGAAACCACAGTTGACTTCTGCTGAAATTGTTTTGTATTGATAGGAACATTCATATTTTTCTGCTACTGTTATTGTATTGAGTGTGTGGGTAGGGGAATTCTGGTGTTTTAATTGAAAATTGGTAGCATGAAAGTTTGAATCGTGTAGGTTGGTGTTAATTAGATAAATTTATTATCTATTATAATTACTTATAACGTACAAACATAATCGTATAATGTAATACATATAACATAAACTTGATAGGAGATATTAGCATTACCACTAGTAGAGGAATATGATTCAAAAAGCAAGCTTATACGGCATCAGCCAAAAAAAAAAAAAAAAAACCCTTCCCATTTCACCCATACATTCGCTCCAAAGCTTTGTCTAGTTTTTCCTTGAATTTATTTAAGCTATAAACTTTCACAACAACAGATGGAAGTTTGTTCCAGCAATCAACTACCTGCTGACTAAAGGCAAATTTCTGCACATCTTCTACACTGTCTTTCCTCAGTATAAATTTATGCCCCCTCAGGTTTGTAATCTGAGCAAAAGGAAGAATCTCATCAACATTGAGCCAGCTCAAACCCTTCAAGGCCTTGTACACCTCAATCAGATCACCTCGCACTTACTAGTCTCTAGATGCTGCAAGTTGCAGAACTTAAGATTTCTTGGTAAGAGGATCCCTTCGTTCCCCTTACCAATCTTGTTGCTGTCCTCTGTACTTGCTCTAGAAACTGTGCATCCTTCCTAAAATGAGGCCTCCAGACCTGTACGCAGTACTCGAGGTGTGGCCTGACCATTCGGATAATACATACAAAGTGATAATATATATACAAAGGGATAATCACCTCCTTTTCCTTACAGGCAAAATTCCTGTATGCTATTGACAAGACCTCATGCAGACCCCTGTCTGCACTGCTCAGAAAACTTCATATCTGACTGCACAATTACCCTCAGGACTTTTTCATTCTCTACCACCCTGAGTGTAGTACCACACAGTTGGTAAGTTTCTGTGACGTTACTTCTACCAACATGGAGTACTTTGCATTTGTCAATGTTAAAATTCAGTTGCCACTTCTCAGCCCTTCTCCCCAACTTTTCTAGATCCTGTTGCAGTAGCATACTGTCATTAACAGCCCTGCCAACCTTTGTATCATCTGCGAACTTCGATATTAAGCCTGATATACCTTTATCAATATCATTGATAAAAATACAAAACAGCAATGGGTCCAACACTGAACACAGGAGGATTCTACTAGTAACATTAATTTACAAAGAGCGGTGTCCATTGATTATCGCTCTGTCTTCTATCACTCAAATATCCTTTTATCCATTGTAGCAAATTGATCTTAATGCCATACTGCTCCAATTTGTACAGTAGTCTTCCATGTGCAATAGTATCAAAAGCTTTCCTGAAATCCAAGTTTATGATATCACAATTATTTTTTACATCCAGTTCATTTCTTACCACATCGTAGTATCCAATCAAATTGGTCAGAGAAGACTTCCCCTTAACAAACTTATGCTGTGTCTGAATTAGTACTGCAGCCTTGTCTAGATGATCCTGCAATGCTTCTTTAACCAGTTACTCCATTATTTTTTTTTTCCTGGAACAGAAATTAAACTAACAGATCTGTAATTACTTGCATCACCCTTTGATCTCCCTTTGTGAATTGGGTATACATTTTTGCATATCTCAGCCCTTGAGGATCTCCCCTGAGTTCAAGGATGCTCTCACAATTATGGCTAAGGGTTTGCTTACTTCCTTGCTGCCTCCTTTGATGTAACTGGATAGATCCCAGATGCCCAGTGCCTTTCTTATTTCTTATGTTTAATTCAATAATTTCTCCTTCACTTTGCTCTCAGTTATTACAAAATCATTAAGCTTCCTGTTAGAGGTGTTAGAGTTTAATAAGCTTCTGTCCTCCACTTCCCTACAGAATTCCTCATGTTTGGATGTAGATGCAAAATACTCGTTTCAGTTTGTCAGCTATCTGAGCAGGCTCATCAACAGTCGAACTGTCAATATCAAGTGGACCAATTTGATTCATCCCCTTCTAGAGTTTATACAAGTAAAGAAGTCTTTGCTGTTTTTCTTTGCATCCTTTGATAAAGATTTCCATAATCTGCCTTCGCTTGTCTAACCACTTTTGCGGCCTTGATTACAGACTAGCGTATATTTACCATAGGCTTCTACCGCCTGATAATTTATATGCACCTTATTCATTTTGATTCTCTATCACAAGTCTCATTAGTTCATCTGACATCCATTTAGACCTAAACCTTGAACAGTATTTCTTAGCTAGTGTGAAAAGCCTAGTAGCTTCCAACATTAATTCCTTGAATGCTTCCCATTTAGAATTTGCTGTTGGTAACATCATCAGTTGGTCCCACTGTATAGAATTTAAAAACTGTCTGAGACCACTGTAGTGACCTTTACAAAAAAAAAACCTTTCTCTTTACCCCCGATGTCTGGGAAGTTGAAATCCCTTATTATAAGTCATTCTGATTTACTGGCCACTCTGTTTCTCTGTGCAGTTGTTGGTTGTACTCATCAGAGTCATTATTTGCATTAGCATTAGCATTAGTAGAGGCATATGATGCAAGAAAGCAAGCTTATTCAGCATCAGCCAAAAAAAAAAAAAAAAAAAAAACCCTCTCCCATTTCACCCCTCCGTTCGTTCGAAATACCTGTCCAGTGGAGCTTTAAATTTGTTTAGGCTATCAACTTCAACAACAAGTGATGGAAGTCGGTTCCACCAACCAACCACCTGCTGGCCAAAGGCAAATTTCCGCACATCTATCCGACATCCGTCCTTCCTCAATTTCAATTTATGCCCTCTGAGGTGATTATTCTGAGAAGGATGAAGAATCCCATTGGCATTGAGCATGCTCAAACCATTCAAAGCCTTATACACCTCTATCAGATCACCTCGCCGGTGCCTAGTCTCCAGACTCTGTAATTTGCAAAACTTAAGCCTTTCTTCGTAAGAGCAACCCCTTGTTCCATTTACTAATCTTGTTGCCCTTCTCTGTACCCGTTCCAGCAGCTCTACATCCTTCTTGAAATGAGGCCTCCAGACCTGTATACAGTACTCTAGGTGTGGTCGGGCGCCTCCGTAGCCAGGTGGGAAGGAGCAGCAGTGCATAGCACACGCTTCTTGATTAGACCGGGGTTCGAGCCCGTCACCACCAAATATGGAGGATGCGGAAAGGTCAGGGAATGACCACCGCATATCCCGGAGCAATATGGCCTTAGTTGCTAATGCTCCTAAAAACCAAACAACAACAAACTAGGTGTGGTCTGACCATTGCCTTATACAAGGGAATAATCACCTCCTTATCCCTGCTAGAAAAATTCCTGTATATCATTGACAAGACACCATGAGCTACTCTTGCAGCTCGTCTGCACTGCTCAGAGAACTTCATATCTGCCTGCACAATTACCCCCAGGTCCTTTTCATTCTCCACCACTGTCAGTGTAGTACCGCAGAGTTGATACATTGCTCTGGGGTTACTGTTACCCATATGTAGTACTTTACATTTGTCAATGTTAAACTTCATTTGCCACCTCTCAGCCCATCTGTTCAACCTTTCCAGATCCTGTTGCAGCAGCATAGCGTCAGTAGTGTCCTTAATGACCCTGCCAACCTTTGTATCATCTGCAAACTTAGACATTAAACTTGATATCCCATCATCAATATCATTCATAAACACCGAAAACAACAATGGACCCAACACTGAACCTTGAGGAACTCCACTAATAACATTAGTCCACGTTGAGCAGTGTCCATTGATTACCACTCTCTGTCTTCTGCCACTCAACCATCCCCTTATCCATAGCAGCAATTTGCCTCCAATGCCACACTGCTCCAATTTGTGCAGCAGTCTTCCATGTGCAACAGTATCAAAAGCCTTTCTAAGATCCAAATATATAATATCAAAGTTATTCCCTGCATCCAGTTCTTTTGTGACTACATCATAGTATCCAATCAAATTGGTCAGGCAAGACCTGCCCTTAACAAAACCATGCTGCGTCTGAGCTATAACTGAATTCTTGTGAGCTATAACTGAATTCTTGTCTTGTCTAGATGATCCTGCAGTGCTTCTTTAACCAGTGCCTCCATTAATTTACCTGGAACAGAAGTTAAACTAACAGGTCTATAATTACTTGTGTCAGCCTTTGATCCTCCTTTGTGAATTGGGGTTACATTTGCACATCTCCAGTCTATGGGTACCTTCCCTGAGTCCAAAGAAGCTCTCATAATTATGGCTAGGGGTTTGCATACTTCCTTTGCTGCCTCCTTTAATATAACTGGATAGATCCCATCCACCCCAGGTGCCTTTTTTATGTTTATCCTCAACAATCTCTCCTCCACTTTCCTCTCAGTTATTACAAAATCATCCAGCTCACTGCCAATGTTTACTTTACCTACATCATTCTCCTTCCTGAATAACTCCTCATGCGTGAATGTAGATGCAAAATACTCGTTTAGATTGTTAGCCACCTGAGCAGGATCCTCAACTGTTGAACCATCAATATCCAGTGGACCAATCTGATTCATCCCTTTCCTTCTCGAGTTCAAGTATGTAAAGAACTCCTTTCTGTTTTTCTTTGCATCCTTTGCCAAGGATTTTTCGTAGTCTGTCTTTGCCTGCCTAATCTCCTTTGTGACTTGGTTACAGACCAACTTATATCTATCATAGGCTTCCATGTCACCCATTAATTTGTATGTATCCCATGCATTTTTCTTCTCTGCCACATGTCTCATTAGTCCATCTGAC
Source organism: Mastigoproctus giganteus (assembly GCF_048544385.1). Classification (NCBI taxonomy): domain Eukaryota; kingdom Metazoa; phylum Arthropoda; class Arachnida; order Uropygi; family Thelyphonidae; genus Mastigoproctus; species Mastigoproctus giganteus. The sequence continues at coordinate 106,757,024 of NC_143584.1, read as the reverse complement.
AACCATTTAGGCCTAAACCTTGAACAATATTTCTTAGTTGGTATGTAAAGCCTGGTAGCCACCAAGATTAGTTCCTTGAATTCTTCCCATTTTGAGTTTGCTGTTGGTAACATCATCAGTTGGTCCCACTGTATAGAATTTAAATACTGTCTCAGACCATCATAGTCGCCTTTACGAAAACAAAAACCCTTCCCTTTACCTCTGATGGTAGTTACCTCCTTGAGTAAATCCCACTTCAACACACTGTGATCACTGCCACCTAGTGGTTCATTTATCTGCAGGTTCTTAATGCATGAAGAATCACTACTGATAATCAGATCAAGAGTATTGCTCCCTCTTGTTGCCTCACGAACATGCTGATGTAGAAAACAATCATCCAATAAATCCACAAAAGCCTTGCTAGTGTGCGAGTGACCAACCCACAAATTCCAGTCAATATCTGGGAAATTAAAATCCCCCATTATAAGACTCTCTGATTTACTGGCCCACTCTATTTCCCTGTACAATATATTATTATACTCATCAGAGTCATTAGGCCTATAGCACACTCCTACTCTCAATTTTGATTTCCCTATGCTTATGTCACACCAAACTGACTCGACACTGCCCTGTCCATCGATGTCAACTGGCTTCACTTCCTTTGACTTTATGTGTTTCTTAATTAATAGCATAACCCCTCCTCCCCTCCTGTCCTGTCTATCCTTTCTATATACATTGTATTCCCCAAATTCCAGTTCCGCATTACGTATATCTGTGTGACACCACGTCTCTGATATCCCAACAATATCTGCCTTTGATGTTTTGAGCAATACCTCAAATTCATCAAATTTATTTACCAAACTCCTAGCATTGGTGTACACGCAGGTATACATGCACCTGTTTCTATTCTTAGCTACCCTAACACAACCCATGTGTTTACTTGTAACGCAATGACTACCAGCAGTCTCTGAAATATCCTGCATCTTGTTTTTCAGACTTCTGCTCATTTGAATAGAAGCAGTGCAAGAATCACTTCCACCTCTGCCAGTGGCTACTGTTAATCTATTACTCCTTGTATCCCCCCCAACTAGCAGTTTTCCGACCCACCTAACACTGCCTCGACAGCATCAGCAAAAATTCTTGCACCCTTTCTATTTAAGTGTATCCCATCCCTATAGAAGCAATCTCTCCTGTTAACAAGTACAGTCCAGGCTGAAAAAAATTCTACCCCTTGAGCCTTGCACAATCCCTCCAGGGCCGAATTGATCGACAAGGCTCTCATCATATACTCCCTCCTATCGTGTCTGGGCAGAATTGCAGACACTTTCAAGTTCAACCCTAATTCACGGCTTTTTTTCAACAGTGACCTGTACTTGCTAAGTAATTCCGCCGGTCTCCTACTCTTAATACCATTAGTGCCAACGTGTACAACTATATCACCTTTTGTGCCCTTAAAAGATGATATCCGCTCTACAACGTCATCATCCTTTGCCCCTGGCAGACATACCCTGGTCCTATTCCACCTATCCTTTTTACAAAGCATGTTCCCCGTTTCCCTGACAATAGAGTCACCAACAACTACTAGTTCCTGTGGGACCAGCGCATTCTGCCTAGGGGGCTGCCCCTGTGTCGCCTGATTTCCTTGCACTCCTTACATCGTGCACACACAAAGACATCCCCCTTGGCAGTATCATGTCCCGTACCCGACTGCTCCGCAAACATCAAGCAAACAGTGCATTTTAATAGACTGTGATTCGGAGGGCAACTGCCCCCCTCAGTTCTCCCCTGAACCACAGCACTCCCATTAGCTTGAGCCTTTTGCTTTGCTGCTCTGGTCAGAGTCATGATTCCAATTTAATTCAATAAAATTTAAAACAAAAATTAAATCCTTAAGTTATATCCCAAAACAGTTATGTTATATATATATATATATATTTTTTTTTTTTTCGGTATCTAGTGTTCCCTTTATACAACTTCCGTATCACGTGTACCACTATAGTTATGTATTAATTATTTGTTACGATTAAGTCGTTATATATATATAGAGTTAAAAATACAATTTAATTGACAATAAAGTTTATCAAGATTAATAGATTTACTGATTAATTGACAATATTATATTGTGCAGTATAATACACTAAGCTTATGCTATCGTGTAAAAATGGCGGGAATTCACGAACGGTATTTCTACGGACTCGTAAGTATTGATTAGCTTCGAAATCTCGCTATCTCAATTTAGAATAAACTAAGGATCCTGACTAGGTCTATAATCTACTTATAGAAGATAATTTGACTAAAAAAGATCTCTCGTTCAATTTGTGACACGTGGATTTGATACCGTTACCGATACTAAGTAATATCTACGAAATCTCTGTCTAAGTTAAACTTTAAACTAAGTATCGTAACTAGGAATATAAAGCTACTCTAGAAAATAAGTTAATATGACAATTTAAACTAATAAAGCAGAAAATAAATCAGGAAAAACTTCTCTGTTTGAAGAGCTTTAAGGAGCAATGTCTGCCCAGGCTAACCTCGCCCCCGGACTTAACACTCCTACTGTATGTGAAATACATATACTGTAAACTCAATAACATAACACATAAACTCGATATTGCAATATATAATGTAAATTTCATAGCATAATATGTATTATTGCTACATAACTGGTACATAGTTTTATTACTGCATTAGGTAAGTTAGTTTTGTGTAGCATTCTTAATTAAATGAATTTGAATGGAAATCATGCTCAGAGCAGCAAAGCAGCTCTGAGCATGATTTCCATTTCTAGTCTCAAATTAGGAGAAGTGCCATGGTTTGTGGGAGGGCAGTTTTCCTCCAAATCACTTATGAATTGTACTGCTCATTTGATGTTTGCAGATCTGTCTGGAATGGGATTTGATATTGCCAAGGGGGATGTCTTTGTGTGTTTGATGTATAAAGTGTGAAGATATTATATGGCTACTCAGTATTGTTATGGGCCTTGAAGAACACGTTGAATACCCTTGAAGGAGTTAAATTGGGGGGGGGGGTCCAATTTAAATCAACTTGCTCAGCTTGCACTTGAGCGTCAGACAACGCAGCGGCAACCCCCAAGGCAGAATGGGTTTTTTCCATAGGAGTTAGTTATTTGGTGACACTATTGTTGGAAAAACAAGGAATATAATGATAAAGGATAGGTGAAATAGGACCAGTGTATGTCTGCCAGGGGCTTAGAGGGGAACAGATATCCTGTGTGTTATCAGACACTCAGCCTAAAACACTGATGGATCCAATATCTCTCTATTACAGAAGATTTAGGAGAAGTCCAGTTGGCCTGCCTCCCTAAAATCCACTCATGCACACCTTCTCGATGGTAAGCCCTGTTACGTCACTTAGGTGGCAACGAACGTGTAGAGTGGTTCTCTTCAAGATGCCTGGTCAGCTTGAAGAGGTAAAGACCAAACCCTCCAGCATATGAGAGCACAACAATACAAATGGCCCTCAGTCCCCAGCAGCTTTCACTCTCCCTCTTACGGCAGCGAGAGGATCAGAGTGGAAGCAAGAGGGTGCTAAGAATCTCTGGGTACGACCACGGAAACTGAACTTGGCCTGTTATAACGTACGATCACTTATCGGCGAAGACAGGATATTAGAGCTGGAAAAGGAATTAGAAAATGTGAATTGGAATATCATCGGTTTGGCTGAAAGAAGAAGAAGAAATGAATCACTTGTAAGTTCATCAAGTGGACATCTGCTGTACACCAATGGAAACAGTGAAAGGAGTGAAGGTGGAGTTGGGTTTCTGGTCCATAAAGATTTTAAAAACAACATTTTGGAATTCAAAAGTACATCACCAAGGGTGTCAAGATTAATACTCAAGATTTCTAAGAGGTACAAGCTAAAGATTATAATGATTTATGCACCAACATCGAGCCATGATGATGAAGAGGTTGAAGAAATGTACACCGAAATTGAGTCTTCTAGATGAGCAGAAAACCCACTACACTATTATTATGGGGGACTTCAATGCTAAGGTTGGAAAAAGGCAAAACAGCACAGAAAGAGGAACTATAGGAAATTTTGGAATTGGTGAAAGAAATAAAAGAGGTGAAAGACTTGTGGAATTTGCAGAATCTCAAGGACTGTCAGTAATGAACACTTTTTTCAAGAAAAGGGTGAACAGAAAGTGGACATGAAAGAGTCCAAATGGATTAACAACTAATGAAATCGACTTCATCCTCACTAACAGAAGATATATTGTGAATGATGTTACTGTCCTGAATAAGGTAAATGTTGGAAGTGATCACAGAATGGTAAGATGTACACTTGATATAAATGTAGGAAAGGAAAGGAAAAAACTGACTCGAGTAAATAATACAAAGGTCTTTGAGATAGCAGAGGTGGAGAAAAAACAGTATGTACTGGAACTTAAGAACAAGTTTGAGCTTCTGCGGACTACTCAGGACCAAGATATCGACGAGGAATATTACAACTTTCTGAAAGTGATAAAGCCCAAGAAACCTATAGGGAAACAGAAATCCAAAGAAGAAAAAATTAGTCAAGAAACACTTGTCATGATGAACCAAAGATGACAAAGAAGAGCAAGAAAAACACTGACAGGGAGAAAATTGAGTATACTGAGTTATGCAAAGCCATTAGAAAGAGACTCAGAGAGGAACATAAGAAGATTTAACACAAGAAAAGTAGAACAAGCATTAAGGGAAAACAAAGGATTTAAATCAGCAGCCATGAGCAGTAATACAGAAAGACAATTGATACTGAAACTGAAGAATAGCGATGGTGTACTTATAAACAGCAGAGAAGGCATAATTCAAATAAAAGAAGACTACTATAGAGAATTATACAAGGAGCGAGGGAATGATACCAGCAGTGGGGAAGGTGGATTGCAAAGTAGCAACACATACGACACACCCGATATTCTTCCTGATGAGGTAGAACATGTATTGAAGAAAATGAAGAATCGGATAGCTCCGGGGAAAGATGAAGTTACTGTAGAGTTGTTAAAATTGGGAGGAAGAGACATAACACAAAAACTGGCAAGGCTCTTCACAAAGTGCATTAGAAAAGGTGTGATGCCTAAGCAGTGGAAGAATGCAATCATAGTTTTGCTGCATAAGAAAGGAGATAAATTGGAAATTATAGACCAATTAGCTTGTTATCCCACATCTACAAGTTGTTCACAAGGGTCATTACTAACAGATTAGAAAGAATACTTGATGAGAATCAACCGAAAGAGCAAGCTGGCTTTAGGACAGGATTCTCAACTATGGATCACCTTCACATAATATCACAGCTAATGGAGAAAGCAAATGAATATAAAACACCATTATGCCTGGCATTTGTGGATTATGAAAAGACATTTGACTCCATACAGCATAAGGCAATGTTTCGGGCACTGGAAAGACAAGGCATAGTACCCCATATATTATGATTTTGAAGAAAATATATGAGAGTGCTACCTCCTTTATTAGACTAGACAAAGACAGTAGGAAATTTAAAATTCAAGGAAATTCAAGGAAACACAATATCTCCGAAGCTGTTTACTGCTGCCCTTGAGGAAGCTTTCAGAAGATTAGACTGGTCGCAGAAAGGAGTAAATGTGAACGGAGAGTACCTAAACCATTTACGATTTGCAGATGACATTGTGGTCATAAGCCACGACCCCAAAGAATTAGAGGAAAATCTTAATCAGTTATGCACAGTTAGTAAGGATTTTGGACTAAAGATGAATATGGCTAAAACAAAAGTAATGATGAACAAGTATGCCACGGAAAGGAAAATAATGATTGAAGGAGCAGTAATTGAAAAGGTGGAGTCATATACTTATCTGGGACAAGTTATTAGCTGTAATAATGATAAATGGCTGGAAGTCAAGTGAAGAATAAATTTCGGATATATAGCATTCAGGAAATATAGTCACATACTGAAGAGCAATATCCCACTTTGTCTGAAACGTAAAATAATGAATCAATGTATACTCCCCACCATGACTTATGGAAGTGAAACATGGGCACTCACCAAAAGAATGGAAGAGAAGCCGAGAACTACACAGCGAAGAATGGAACAAATTATATTGGGAATCAGACTGTTAGATAAGAAGAGAAACACATGGATTAGGCAGCAAACTCAAGTAAAGGACATTCTTATCAAAACTAAAGAACTAAAATGGTCTTGGGCAGGACACATAGCTCGAAGACATAATGACAGATGGACTAAGAAAATAACAGAATGGTACCCAAGAGGAGCTAGAAGAAAACCTGGAAGACAAAGGCGGAGATGGATAGATGAAATTCATGATTGGGTAGTAAATGGATGGCCAGTGCTCAAAGCAGAAGGAACTGGAAAGTTGCTGGAGAGGCCTTCATCCTGCAGTGGATTGAAAATGGCTGATGATGATGTCTGCCAGGGGCAAAAGTTGTTGATAATTTAGATCAGATATCTTCTTTTAAGGCCACAGAAGATTGATATTGTTTACAGTGGCACTAATGCCATTAAAAGTAGGAGATTTATGGGCAAACTTAACAGTTACAGGGCACTGCTGAAAAAATGGCGATTAGGGTTAAATTTGAAAGTACCTCCAAATCTGCCCAGACATGATATGAGGGAGTATATGATGAGAGCCTTGTCAATCAATTTGGCCCTACAGAGATTGTGCAAGGCTCATGGGGGTAGAATTTTCTCAGCATGGTCTGTGCTTGTTAACTGGAGAGACTACTTCTGCAGGGATGGGATACACTTAAATAGACAGGTTGCAAGAATATTTGCTGATGCTATCAAGGCAGTGTTAAGTTGGTCAAAAAACTACTAGCTTGGGAGGATACACAAACTAATAGCTAAACAATAGCTACAGGCAGAGGTGAAAGTGATTCTTGCACTACTTCTATTGGAACGAGCCGCAGCCTGAAAAGCAAGGTGCTGGGGAATTCAAGGACTGCTGGGAGTCATCATGGAACAAATAATTACGTGGGGTGTCTTAGGGTGATTAAGAACATGTGCACATAAACTGAAAGGACAGAATTCACGACATACCTGGTTCCTGGGCAATACGACGCTGTCACCCCCTCTTGGTCATACCTTCATGCACCGACAGGGCAATGGACTCTTCCAGCAGGACAATGCACCTCTCCACAGAGCTGTGGTGACTAGAACACGGTTCGAAAAGCATTCCGCAGATTTTACCACCATGGAGTGGCCTCCCCGTTCATCGGACATGAAGCCTATGGAGCATCTTTGGGATGCTGTGGAAAGGTCCATTCGAGCTTTGGAACCTCCTCCCAGGAATGCGACAGAATTATGGAGAGCGGTGCTGCAAGCATGGATGGAAATACATGTGGAATGCTTTTGTGAACTAGTGGACTCGATGCCTTGTCATGTGACTGCCCTTATCTGGACGAAAGGTGGGCCACCCATTACTAGGTAGGTATCCCATGCTTTTGTCCACTCAGTGTATACTTGCATGTACAACAATGCTAGAGCATAGCAAATAAGTTTGATTAATTTTAAATGCTGGTCAAAACATCAAATGCGGATATTTTTGGGATATCGGATTGTGGTGTCACTCAGATATATGGAATGCAGAATTTGAAAGGCACCGTAAAGGGAATTTGAATGGGATAGGGAAGAATTTGAAAGTGACGAACTGATGATGTTACCATGGGGGACTACATTGTGTACAGAAAGGACACTGTATAGTCAAGTGCCACTGTGGGTTCCCTCCAACTCTCCATTAGTATACTCTGCGTTGCAATGCAAATTCTGTAAAGATCAGAGATAATGTTAGTTTTAGTGTTTGTTTGCATAGTGTAGCGTTGAGTTGTGTTGGTCTGTGTTTCCTCTGGTCATTTAGCAGCAGGACCCCAGGTGGGACCCCACATTGTACGTTCTAGCCTGAAGGAGGGAGGCTGAGGGTAGTAGGAATAGAAAGGTCTCTAGTGGAGGTAAACCCTGGGTGATGCCTGAGCTTGCCAGGGCGTGCTCAGAAGAGGGGAAAAAAACAACTCTTTTCTCCACATCCCAAACCAACATTTTTGCCTAGTGGATTCTACCACAACAAATCTTTCTCTATTCTTAACAGTTCCCCCATAGAGGATGGGCTCCTGCACTGGAGGACTGTTAAGAACAGAGAAAGATTTGTGGTGGTAGAATCTACCAGGCAAAAAGGTTGGTTTGGAATGTGGAGAAAAGAAACAGAGATTGTAGGAGAGTAAAATCATAGGGCCAGGTTGTCTTTTGTGGGCAAGGAGATTGAACTGTAGGCATGCAGTTGTTCTCTGTAAGTAATCCCAACTGGTCAGGCCAGCTAAAGGGTGCCTCCGTAGCCAGGTGGGAAGGAGCAGCAGTGCGTAACACACGCTTCTTGATTAGACCGGAGTTCGAGCCCGTCACCACCAAATGCAGAGGATGTGGAAAGGTCAGGGAATGACCACCGCATATCCCGGAGCAATATGGCCTTAGTTGCTAATGCTCCTAAAAACCAAATAACAAACAAACAAACAAACAAGCCAGCTAAACCTAGTGGCATGACATCAGCAAGTCGGGGTAAGTTTCCTAATAGGTTGCCTGAATTGTCAAATTCAAGGAGGGGTACTAGGAAACTCCCCCCGACTTGCTGATGTCATGCCACCACCCCCATCAGAGGCTTCTGATGGGGTCGTGGCATGACATCCCATTTGAACTCAACCCACAAGATTAGCTAATTTAGAGTTTTTGATATTATTTTTAATATATTTTTTTAATTAAAAAAAAAATTTATTATACATATTCTGGGTACAACAGTTGACACTTATACGACCTTCTAGTTCATTCCTCATTTTCACACACTTATCCCACTTGAATAGGACCACGCACGTACACACACACACACACACACACACACACACACACACACACACACACACACACACACACACACACACACACACACACAGCAGGCTCACACAGCCAGAAATGTATGTATACACATTATCACATTAAGACCTACTGTGCTCTTATGTTCACACTCATGTATCCATTTATATTTATAATTTGTATATTCAGATAACAATAATAGATATATGACATTGACATATACATTTGTATTTATGGTTAGGCATGTAAAATAATTATAGACACATATGACATAAATAACTCAAAATATGACATAATGACATAAATAAGACAAAAATATTATATCTAGAAAAGTGTTACAAAAGAAGAGATATTATAAAACATACTCGTGCAAACTTTCAGTCTTGCCCGACAACACAGATGCAATTAAGAGCTGCAAATCAGCATAGACTGCCATTTATGGTTATAACATATGCCCAAGTCTGATAGTCTGATAATGTGGGCATAACAGAGCACTGCAGAGAGCAAAGACTTGAACACACAAACACTCATTGATCTTACATACACCAAAAAACAAACAGTGAGGCAAGAGCTCTCCCATCACATTCAGCAATTTGGATGTTGGAACTCCAACCAAGCAAGGATAGTCATGCGCACAATTGTCATTTATGCAAGCATTGACACAATACATTCATGCAAAATAGCAAACAATACATGCACATTATGGCACATAAAAATTTAGTGTCCTTGAATATGAACTGTTCATTCCATAAAATATGCGTATTTATACATTTTTAATATACATTTATAAACACTAGTACAGATAAACATAAGTATTGCTCTTGACACATATCAGTTTTGAACTTAAGCATTCCGACTGGGTAGGAAACATTTTCTAAAAGGCCAGTCTCCTCTTCAGCAGCATAGCTGGGGTCGTTGATGCCCAGGGGTAACATGTCTTCCTGGTACCCCCGAGTTTGATACTTTTATAGATGATTTTCTTTACCTATAAGAACTTGTCTTTCAGTTTGTGCCCCTGCAGCTCGGTGCCTGGGGGCAGCTGCTCCCCTCTTCTCCCCCATGCTATGCCTCTGACTCTGTTTTGGGTTTGTCTATTTCAGTCAGTATCTCAATCAGGTATGCATGCTAGTCTGAGATGGGGGAGGTTGCCACAGTCTGGGTAGTCATGCCATAGTTGCTTCTCCTGGTCTCAAAAACGTTTTGAGCAAATTCAGAGAAGGGTACAAAAAGGATTTAGTGTAATTTGACTAGTGGCACCAGGGATTCTCTCCAACTCTGCGATTGGTACTCTGTGATGTGTTTCAACACTTCACTAACTCACACCAACTGGCTTCTACAAAGTTCTGTCACAGAACTTTGTAGAGGTCAGATGGTGTGAGTTAGTGAAGTGTTAGTGTAGCGTTATATTGTTTATTCAGCCACTTAGTCTAGAGATCCATGGAGGCCACAGACTCCTAGTTACTGTCCTTTGGCATGGAGAGGTGGGCCGGGTCAGTAGGAAGAAATAGACTCTGGTGGGTCGAACCCTGGGGATGACTGAGCTTCCCAGGGAGGGCCCAGAAAACAAAGAAGAGAGGGGTAAAAATAGAATGGAAAAAGAGTGACAGTTGGAACCCCAAAACTGGATGCCCATCCTGCTAAAGGATGGGGGTTTAAAAGCAAGGTAAATATATCCACCAGGTGAGAAGGGGAAGATGGGATGGGAAGGATTTCTACCTAGGGAGAGGAGGGGTGGAAAAGTTATAGGGAAAGGGATCCCTAGAGTAGTGAAGGGGAGGGCAGAAGGAGGGAATAATAGGTGGATGCAGGTGGAAACATCCACCCAGAGAGAAATGAGGATAGAGTAGGGAGGGGTGTACCGGGGCAGACCATCTCAACCCCAGGGGAAGGGGAGGAAAGGTCAGGTCACGAGTAAAACCCATGAGGTTGTGACATAGATGCTGAGATCCCACGTCAAGATGACATTTTCAGCATTCCAGACACAAAAAAACTATCATGGTCATGGAGATGCAGGGCCAACAGTGGGATTGAAACTCCTGGCCATGGGTTGCAGAATATACTGCTGGATCTCTATCATCATAGATGTATACAGAAGAATGGGATGTACCAGCACAGCCCTGGAGCTACTATAAGATTCACCCCAGGCTGATGCAAGCAGCTAATCTCATATAACCAGTGGTACTTGCTGTTTGCACCAGTCAGGTGGGGGGGGGGCACAGTAACCTGAAATAGATGGCTTTGATTAGTCCTTTATTTATACAGAGTTCCTTTAAATCTGACTTCCCCCTGTAGAGTCCCCATGCCCCTGTGGCTACAGCAGTGTTTGGTGCCTGAAAGTCCAGGCAGTTATCCCGCACCTAATGATGTCAGCAATTCATACCTTTAGAATTGAAATCCTTTGTTTAGTCAAGGTTGCTCTGGCAGCTGAGTTGTCCTGAATTCATGCCACGGCATGCTGGGTGTCATGTTGGTGCACTGAGGCACCATCCAAGAGATCTACTCTGGGATCATCCCATGCTGAAGCAGCATTAGCATCCTACACCATTAGGTGCTTGCAATGAAATCAGGCAGTGTCAGATCCAGTAGTCAAATTTGTATGTTTAGACAGGAGTACTTAAGTCAGGGCCCCAGCAGAGTCTTGAACTCTTTGGGTCCCATTTATATTGTTGAGTCATGAACACCTCCTGTGCATACTCAGTCAGTCAGTGCTTTGTAGTAGTAGTATTAGTATTCCTGTGTAAGCTACTCTTGACCATTTGGCAGGTCATGGATTTTAGAAATTATATGACACCTGTGATCCTCATGGTCCAGGCAGTGATATATAATGTGCTTCCACATTTCAATTTTTCCGCAGTTACAGAGAGGATCATCAGTAATTTGCAGGGAGGTTAGTTTATCCTTGAAGGATCCATGCCCTGTGAGTAAGAATGTTGCATAAATGCCTGGGGAAAACCATGGTGGAGCCTTTGGGCTAGTCATTTTTACCTCTGGTAAAAATCTCCTCATTGTTGCGCCTTTGGTACTTTCTTCCCAGCATACCTGCCATATTCTGTGCAGTTCTTCCATGATACGCTTTCTTTCTTACTTGATATCTCTGTTGGTATCAAGACTGTTGTCAAGGTAGATCATACCACGCCTAATCACTTCAAGGCCCAATGGCAGAATGCCTGCCAGGACTTGTAAGGCAGGAGTACTTACAGTACAGCATGCCTGGTGGTAAGGAGTTAAAAAGGTTTTCTGAATTTAATCCAGTTTACTTCTGTTTCTTATTATTGCAGCTCTTTGGCACCTTAACATATCACTGGGAGGAAGACTGTTCTGTAAATCAATGCAAGACTGTTCTGTAAATCAATGCAAGACTGTTCTGTAAATCAATGCAAGTGTTCTCTTTTTCAGTCCCCAGTCTGTTCTGGTTATTCTGGCTATCATGTGAGCATAGTTTCTGACCTTTTTTGCCAGATGCACTAAACGTGGATAGAAAATTAGTTTAGTGTCAAAGGTGATGGCCAAATATTTTAGTTCAGTAACCAGTGTGATGGTTGTACCATTTGTCTTTATGCTGGGGTGTCTTTGTAAGGAACCTTTCAGAAGCATTGACTTAGTTTTTTCACTCAAAATACAGAGTTTGTGGGTGTGAGCCTAACATTGAAGCTTATCTAGGGCATAGTTTGCCTGCATTTCCAAGCGAGCCCTGCTATCTTCTTTTACGATTAGGGCAATATCATCTACATAGGCAATGCTGTCTACTGGTCCTATGTCCATTGATAGAAATTCGTCAAGCACATTAGACCAGAAGAAAGATACCAAGAGATTTCTTTGTACTTACCATAATGAATCTATTATTTAGATAGTCTTTGGCACATCTGTACAGATTTTGAGGGAGATTAGTGTGTCAAATGCTCCTGCAAAATCCACGGATATGACCAGAACATACTTCTTATGAGCAGAATGTACAGCATTTGTTAGGTACATCAACATCATTGCATCTTCAGTACAAGACCCCACTTTAAATCCAAATTGCCTCTCAGATGCTTGACTGTAATAGTTAGCAAATCTTACCAGTAAGAGTCTCTCTAAGAGTTTTCCCATGACTGGGAGGAGGGCAATGGGTCTTTATGACCTTGGTTCTGTTGATGGTTTTTCAGGACTCTTTAGTAGGAGTTTTAGACTTGCTAGCTTCCAAGTATTTGAAAACTGTCCGATGCTTAACCATTTGTTCAGGAGTGCAAGTATGTGATCAGGGAACTATGTGTGAAACGTTTTCAGTGCACACATTTTTCAGTAGAGAAAGGGTAGACAAGATGGACAGAGGAGGGATTATGCTTTTAGTTAAGAAGTACATAAAATCTAAGGCAAAACATCCAGTTGACATGGGTGGCTAGTTGTTAAGTCAGTTCAGTGTGACATAAGCACTGGAAAAGAAAAATGAGGAGTGTCTTATAGGCCTAATGACTCTGATGAGTACCATGAACACTGTACAAAGAAATAGAACGGGCCAGTAAATCAGAATGTCATAAAACGGAGATTTTAACTTTCTAGATATCGACTGGAACTTGTGGGTTGGTCACTCACACACTAGCATGACATTTGTGGATTTATTGGATGATTGTTTTCTACAGCAGCATGTTAGAGAGGCAACAAGAGGGAGTAATATTCTTGATCTGATTATCAGCAGTTATTATTCATGCATTAATAATCTGCAGATAAAAGGATGACTAGGTGGCATGATCACAGTGTATTGATGTGGGATTTACTTAAAGATGTAACTACAATCAAGGTTAAAGATAATGATTTTTGCTTTTGTAAAGGTGACTGCAGTGACCTCAGATTAAATTTTAAATTCTATACAGTGGGACCATTAGAAATTCTAAATGGGAAGCATTCAAGAAATTAATCATAGAATCTACTAGGCATTTCATACCAGAAAGAAATACTCTTTAAGTTATTGGCCTAAATATATGTCAGATGAACTGATGAGATTCGTAGCAAAGAAGAAAAATGCAAGGGATGCATATAAAATTATCAGGCAATACAGAAGCATATGAAGATATAAACTAGTCTGTAATCAAGCCACTAAGGAGGCTAGGCAAGTGAAGGCAGATTATGAGATATCTTTGGCAAAAGATACAAAGAAAAACAGCAAAGACTTCTTTATTTATGTAAACACTAGAAGGAAGGGGATGAATCAGATTGGTTCACTTGATATCGATGGATTGACTGTTGATGATAAGAGCATCCTTAGATTCAGGGGAGGTCCCTGTGGACTAGAGACATGAATATATCCCCAGTTCAAAAAGTGGCATCAAAGGGCAACATGAGTAATCACAAACCAATTATCATAACTTCTATTCCAGAGATTAAAATAGTAATGCAAGACCATCTAGACAGGAATACAGTTACACTGCAGTCATACCATGCATTTGTTATGGAGCAGTCTTGGCTGACTAATCTGATTAAATATTATGCTTCAGTAACAAAGGAACTGGATGCAAAGAATTAATTGTAATATCATATTCTTGGATTTCAGGAAAGCTTTTGATACTGTTGTGAAAGACTAGTATATATATATTGGAGCAGTGTGGTATTAAGTGCAAGTTTCTGCTATAAAGGGATGGTTGGGTAGGAGAAGACAGAGAGTGGTAATCAATGAACACTGCTCTTTGTGTACTAATGTTATGGAGTTCCCCAGAGTTTGGTGTTTGTCCCATTGTTGTTTTCTATATTTATTAATGATATTGATGAAGTCATATCAGGCTTAATGTTTAAGTTTATAGATGATATGAAGGTTGATAAGGTGGCTAATGACAGTAATGAGGCTGAGAAATACAATCGAAGTTTAACATTGCCAAATGCAAAGTACTGCATATGGGTAGCAATAACCGCAGAGTAATGTACCAACTGTGTGGTTCTACACTCAGGGTAGTGGAAAATGAAAAAGACTAGGGATAATTATGCAGTCAGATATGAAGTTCTTTGATAGTGCACAGGCTGTTAGGACCAGGCTGTGTGTCCTGAATATCATTTGCCAATGATATACAGGAATTTTGCTAGCAGGGATAAAGAGGTGATTATCCCATTGTATAAGGCAGTGGTCAGGCCACATCTTGGGCCAGTTATTAGGATTAGGAATTAGTTGTTCTGGGTGGGGGATCCCTGGCTTTGCCTGAGCTTATCAGGGAGGACCCAAAATAAAAGAAAATAATTTGTTTGAAGCTACCTTCCCACAAAAAGTTTTTGTTGGAGTTTCATGGGGGTGACAGCTATTGGATAATAGGTGAATGTTAGGAAGATTTCCACCAGGAGTTGAAGTACAGGGAAGGAGCGCCACAATGGGGGCAATCCAACCTCCACGGGCAGGGGACTATTAAGGAGGACAGAAGAATTTGTTTAGGTGGCAGAGCCCATCAGAAAGTTTTGGGGTAGGGAGGGGAATGGGCAATGCCTTGGACAGTGCAATTTGCAGATTAGAAGCAATTAAAAGCATAGGGTCAGCATGAGGAAAGGTGGAGGAGATTAAAGACATAGGGGTAATAAAGGTAGAGGTGATTAAAGGCATAGGGTTAGGAAAGGTGGTCTCTATTGGGCAATCAGTTTTAAAGAAAATCCCACACTAGCAAGACCAACTGCAGCCAGTGTCAGCATGCCATGTCTGTGCCACCTACAGGTGTAATGCATGGTGTCAACATAGGCTGTGGGGGGTATCCAAATTGGGTGCTCCCCCAACTGCAATCATGTTTGGGGGGAGGCACCTATCAGCAAGATATGTACAGAACACTTCAGTTGCCCATATATATGAGTACACAGGACATTTAAATTTTTTTTTTAATATTTATATTTATGTATGTTCAGGGGTGCAAAACAAGGAAGACAAAATACAGCATTTATTCTTATGTTTGCCTAACAACACACACTTTTTTTTTTTTTTTTTAACAGGTCACAATCACTCATTTGACCATTGCATAGACACATGGCCAAGTCTTTCATACCACAATTACCTGACCTGACTTAACCTGCAATTATGGTGTTATTAATTATTATTATTATTATTATTTAAAATAAACTCATGTTCAGATTGTAATTAATTTAGACATTCTCCTATGTTCACACACACACACCTACACACCTGTTATAGGCTTCTGAATGTAGACTACACCCACTTTTTTTTTGTTGCACGTTAAGTCCAGTCTTTCCATTCACACAGTTGCATACTAACATATACTTTAACACAGCTTACATTTAATCACAACTATACTTGGACACATCACTCGCTTATTTTTCACTGTCAGACATTCCAATTTGTTAGGGCAGCAGACACCATACACACTGATAGTGTCCCAGATCATGTTCTGTAGTTTTAAATGTCACATTGTATATTTATTTGTAAAAGAATAAGAGAAGTTTACCTCAATATGATACGTAGAAATTAAAACAAAAACAATTAAAAAATCAAAAATCTTACTTTAGTAAGAAGTAAACAGGAATTAACAATAATTAAAATTAAATGAACACAATTAAAAATCAATTTAATGCAATTAAAAATTAAGTCAGAAATAAATTTAACAAAAAAAAATTGCAAAACGATTTTCTTTCCTGAAGCTCACAGTTCTTTTTGACCATATGTTGCGATCACAGGAATGAAAATTACCGAATGGGGTGAGCATGGAACTTAAATAGGGAATATTTGTCTTCCCGCATGCACGTAAAGGACCATGAGTCAGAGATTAGATATGGCCGGCGAATATTAACAGAATTCTCATGATTTAATTTCAATGGTTTCTGCAAGGCGCATTTAGGGCTAGAGCCTCAAGCTGCGAACAAATTTAGACTATGTATATAAAGTGCTTAGCATCATAATACACAGCCATTTCTGAATAAACAGAAAATTTTTAAGGTGGCATCGTTTTAGGTTATATCTCATATTGTGAATGCCTTCACAACGAGTTGCCATGATATTGCACTACTTCGAATAAGTAACGCTTCACCTAAGGAGAAGACTAGTGTTACTTATTCTCAGGTAGGTACCACCACCCAGACAGCACTGTTTCAGGGCTATTTGGCCCTTCGTCAGTGAGTGGGTAGGTACCCAAGTGATGCAATGATGGCAAAAACAGTTATGAAGTATAACTCCACAATATGAGAGATGCCCGATGGTGTATGATGTATTTAGACTAAGGCGCATTTAGGGCTAGAGCCTCAAGCTGCGAACAAATTTAGACTATGTATATAAAGTGCTTAGCATCATAATACACAGCCATTTCTGAATAAACAGAAAATTTTTAAGGTGGCATCGTTTTAGGTTATATCTCATATTGTGAATGCCTTCACAACGAGTTGCCATGATATTGCACTACTTCGAATAAGTAACGCTTCACCTAAGGAGAAGACTAGTGTTACTTATTCTCAGGTAGGTACCACCACCCAGACAGCACTGTTTCAGGGCTATTTGGCCCTTCGTCAGTGAGTGGGTAGGTACCCAAGTGATGCAATGATGGCAAAAACAGTTATGAAGTATAACTCCACAATATGAGAGATGCCCGATGGTGTATGATGTATTTAGACTAAGGCGCATTTAGGGCTAGAGCCTCAAGCTGCGAACAAATTTAGACTATGTATATAAAGTGCTTAGCATCATAATACACAGCCATTTCTGAATAAACAGAAAATTTTTAAGGTGGCATCGTTTTAGGTTATATCTCATATTGTGAATGCCTTCACAACGAGTTGCCATGATATTGCACTACTTCGAATAAGTAACGCTTCACCTAAGGAGAAGACTAGTGTTACTTATTCTCAGGTAGGTACCACCACCCAGACAGCACTGTTTCAGGGCTATTTGGCCCTTCGTCAGTGAGTGGGTAGGTACCCAAGTGATGCAATGATGGCAAAAACAGTTATGAAGTATAACTCCACAATATGAGAGATGCCCGATGGTGTATGATGTATTTAGACTAAGGCGCATTTAGGGCTAGAGCCTCAAGCTGCGAACAAATTTAGACTATGTATATAAAGTGCTTAGCATCATAATACACAGCCATTTCTGAATAAACAGAAAATTTTTAAGGTGGCATCGTTTTAGGTTATATCTCATATTGTGAATGCCTTCACAACGAGTTGCCATGATATTGCACTACTTCGAATAAGTAACGCTTCACCTAAGGAGAAGACTAGTGTTACTTATTCTCAGGTAGGTACCACCACCCAGACAGCACTGTTTCAGGGCTATTTGGCCCTTCGTCAGTGAGTGGGTAGGTACCCAAGTGATGCAATGATGGCAAAAACAGTTATGAAGTATAACTCCACAATATGAGAGATGCCTGATGGTGTATGATGTATTTAGACTAAGGCGCATTTAGGGCTAGAGCCTCAAGCTGCGAACAAATTTAGACTATGTATATAAAGTGCTTAGCATCATAATACACAGCCATTTCTGAATAAACAGAAAATTTTTAAGGTGGCATCGTTTTAGGTTTTATCAAAACGATGCCACCTTAAAAATTTTCTGTTTATTCAGAAATGGCTGTGTATTATGATGCTAAGCACTTTATATACATAGTCTAAATTTGTTCGCAGCTTGAGGCTCTAGCCCTAAATGCGCCTTAGTCTAAATACATCATACACCATCGGGCATCTCTCATATTGTGGAGTTATACTTCATAACTGTTTTTGCCATCATTGCATCACTTGGGTACCTACCCACTCACTGACGAAGGGCCAAATAGCCCTGAAACAGTGCTGTCTGGGTGGTGGTACCTACCTGAGAATAAGTAACACTAGTCTTCTCCTTAGGTGAAGCGTTACTTATTCGAAGTAGTGCAATATCATGGCAACTCGTTGTGAAGGCATTCACAATATGAGATATAACCTAAAACGATGCCACCTTAAAAATTTTCTGTTTATTCAGAAATGGCTGTGTATTATGATGCTAAGCACTTTATATACATAGTCTAAATTTGTTCGCAGCTTGAGGCTCTAGCCCTAAATGCGCCTTAGTCTAAATACATCATACACCATCGGGCATCTCTCATATTGTGGAGTTATACTTCATAACTGTTTTTGCCATCATTGCATCACTTGGGTACCTACCCACTCACTGACGAAGGGCCAAATAGCCCTGAAACAGTGCTGTCTGGGTGGTGGTACCTACCTGAGAATAAGTAACACTAGTCTTCTCCTTAGGTGAAGCGTTACTTATTCGAAGTAGTGCAATATCATGGCAACTCGTTGTGAAGGCATTCACAATATGAGATATAACCTAAAACGATGCCACCTTAAAAATTTTCTGTTTATTCAGAAATGGCTGTGTATTATGATGCTAAGCACTTTATATACATGGTTTCTGCAATTAATAGTCTTGTATAATTACGTTGGACACTTAAGTATGTTGGCCTTGTTAAATAAAAAAGTGTTTTTCATTAACGGCATGAAAGGCTAATTTTGACACTGCTGAATGAGAAGCACGAACTGAGGCCGCGTTTTGATTAACACGAAAATTCAGAGGAAACTGTGTAGAACCCTGATAAGACGAGTTGCAGTCACTGCAAGAAATGTTGTATATTAGGAAACGAGGAAATTACTATTGTTGTTAGGTGTATTTTTTTGTATTCTATCCTTAGCTTGTAGCCTAATTCTGTCTATTGGGTAACCCCTGTTTAAGAATCTGCTGGTTAATATTTGTATTTCTGAGCCCAAAGCAGATTCTGTCATTGAATATTTATAAGCATTGAGAAACTGATTAAAGATAATCGATCTTTTGTAGGTGAACGGGTGATAGCTGCTATAATGCAGAATCATGCTGGTGTTTGTAGATTTTTGATAAATGTTCAATTGGATTTTATTTGCGTCCCGAGTAAGCATGAAATTTAGAAAATTTAATGAATTAATATCCGTATTCTCACTCTCCAATGTAAATTTGAGTCTAGAATGAATATTATTAAATGAATGTAAAATGCCTTGGATAGTGCTACTATTGGTAATGACTAGAACATCGTCTAAATCCCTCCCATAGTATGTGATACGGGGTAGAAAAGGCATCAAATGTATACGCTCAATCGTTGAGAGATAATCTCCGATATTAGGCTGCTCAGGCTTAATCCCATTGGCACACCAAAAATTTGTTTGTATACTTTGTCTCGAAAGGCGATATAGTTGGCTTCAACTAAGAGTTTAATTAAGTGAAAAATTTCCTTAACAGGAAGCGTCGTATAATTAATCAGTATTGTCTTATTATTTAACTTATCCCAAAGAACATCTAATGTGTATTCAACATTTATATTCGTATATAATGAGGTAACGTCTAGTGAGAATAAATTATCATTACCGCCAAGTCTATAGTCCTTAAGGTTATTGAATAGTGTATCATAGTTCTTAATCCCAAATTTTGTCTAAAGGGTTTTATAATGGTATATACATGTGTGGCCAAGGATGAAAATGCAGAGTTTCTGTAGGAAACAATAGGCCAAATAGGAAATCCGACCTTATGTAATTTTACCTGACCGAAAAGTGCAGGAATATTGTATGTTCTGGCCTTCAATTCCTTTAACTGAGCCATTGTAATGTAGTCATTTTTTTGATACATGGTTAATGTTTTGTTGTATTGATTGACCAGATTGGTAAATAGTGCCGGGTCTACTTCAAGATAAGTGGAGGTATCTGATACAACTGACTCTAACTTATTAATATAATCAGGTTTATTGAGTATTATCACTGTATCTCCTTTATGAGCTCTCTGAATAATAGTGTCTCCGAAGTTTATGTAACTCTGAACTGTCATGTGTATTCAATTTAGGAAGTCGCATTTTTTTTATGTTATTCACCACCTGGTTAACTTGTTGAATAAATAAATCTTTTTGTGGAACATTATGAAGTCCAAATTCAATATCAATCACGCACTGTTTTTTAGGTAGTTTTTGAGGTGGTAAATTGTAATTTAATCCTTTGGATAAAAGTGAAATCTAGTCATGCGATAGCGTATACGAGGAAAGATTTGTGACCTATTGATATGTCGGTTCATTGACTGTTGGGCGAGGAGGTGTTTGCAAACTAACTGAAGGATTTTGCAGTAGACTGTTGTTCGTATGTACGTGGAGGGGTCGTCATACAACTCGTATGCATTCGGTCGCAAGCTAGCGACAATGCGTTAGAACTCGTATGAACGTGTCTTGACCCTTCCGATAATGTATTCAATTTGTTAACGTGTCTGTTTTTTATTTCTGAGGCCTGTGCTTCACGTCGCAAATCTATGGAGGTCTTCAATACAGACCAATCGTTAGGATGCAGATAATTTTTTAATTTGTCGCAAAGTTTCCGAACTTGGGAAAGGTATTTTTGTTTATTAGAATACCGAGATCTTAAGGCAAGCTTAACTGTATTACGCGATGTGGTAAGTGCTAAATGCCTGAAATTTTATTATTTAAATTTATGTTGTTTTGAAGGCAATACTTTAGAAAAGAAATATGATAACTTTAGGCTGAGTATCTTAGTGTTAATCTAATGTAATTTTGCACCAAGGTATTCAAAAAAATCCCCCATAATTGCGTGTATCGATAGGTTATACCTGGAGAGAAAGGATTAAAAATGAATTTGATAGTATGAACCAGAGCTATAATGCTCAATACGTTCTATGTTGGTATCAATGTTTATAAAAGAATAAGAGAAGTTTACCCCAATATGTTATGAAGAACACTTCTGTATGGTACTCTCCAGAAATTAAAATGAAAACAATGAAAATATCGAAAATATTACATTACAGTAAGAAATAATTAACAATAATTAAAAATCAAATGAACACAATTAAAAATCAATTTAACACAATTAAAAATTAAATCACAATCAAAAATTGTGATTTAATCACAATTGTGATTTAAAACACAATCAAAAATTGTGTTCATTTGATTTTTAATTATTGTTAATTGTTTCTTACTGTAATGTGAGATTTTCGATTTTTTAATTGTTTTCGTTTTAATTTCTAGAGAGTATCATATGGAAGTGTTCTACGTATCATATTGAGGTAAACTTCTCTTATTCTTTTACAAATATTGATACCAATGCAGAACATATTGATCATTATAGCTCTGGTTCATACTATCAAATTGCAAAACAAGGAAGACAAGATACAACATTTACTTTTACATTTTCTCTATTTCACTCATTAATCTTGCACACTGACAGGTTCACAGCACCCTGAATATAAATAAAACACACCTTTTTTTTTATTTATTTATTTATTTTTTTTACCAAGATCAGGTTTGTGTTGTAGGCACAACACAAACCTGATCTTGGTAAAATCCCTTTGGGTTTCAAAGACTGCCTGAGAATACTCAATCAGTTGTTATTATTATTTTTGGTTTTTAGGAGCATTAGCAACTAAGGCCATATTGCTCTGGGGATATGCGGTGGTCGTTCCCTGACCTTTCCGCATCCTCCGTATTTGGTGGTCACGGGCTCGAACCCTGGTCTAATCAAGAAGCGTGTGCTACGCACTGCTGCTCCTGCCCACTTGGCTATGGAGGTGCCAACTACTACTCAACCAGTGCTTTGTAATATAATTCTTCTCTAATGAAGGGATGCTCGTTTTCTAGGCAAGTGACAGGCAATTATATTATTAAACCTTTTTTTTTTTTTTTTTTTTATGGTCATCAGTGGGGACAGTCATATATGATGTGACTCAGCCCTTGTTTACTTCACAGTTACAATGGGCTATGTACTGGACTTTAGTTTGTGTAGGCTATTGCAGTTGACAAGTGTTAGGTACCCGTGCACATTGCGAGACACAGGAAATTGTGCCTTGCATGGGCATGTCAACACCAACACTGGACTACCAGCATGGGGAAAGCTGTTGCTTGGTGTGATGAATCCTGTTTCCAACTGTAAAATGTGGATGGAAATATCCAAATTTGGAGAAGGCAACATGAAGCCATGGCAACTGGTTGCACCATTGGTGTTCGACATGTTGGATGGCAGTGGCTTTGTTTTTACGGGGCCTGTTTTTTTGGCGTGCCTGGTTTCTCTGATCAGGTTAATCAGGTTAAGGATGCAAGGTTAATCAATGGATGCCTACCTCTCCATTGTCACTGATCAGGCACACTCCTTCATAATGACAGTTTAGCCAGACAGACAACTCTGGCATCTATCAACAAGGCAATATGTTATACCATAAGGCCCAGCAGGTTGCTTACTGGTTTCATAAACACAACAATGAACTCTCCATCTTCTCATTGTCACCCAACTCACTCTGTCTTAAAAAACAGGAAAAAGACATTCAATACTATGACCTGACAATGTGTGGGCATTACTGAACACATTGTACAATGCATGAATAGTACTATTACAGGACACCCTGCAACACCTTGTGGGGTCTAGGCCAAGATGTGTACAGGCTATATTACAGACAAAAGGTTGCTTCAAGAGGTATGAGGTTGCTAATGCAAAGCTAACTGAGTGTGTATGTGTGTGTTTATATATATATACATAAATTGCAAAAAATACTAAAATGTGGCTTTTTTTTTTTTCCAGATTCTCTATATGTGCTAGCTGACTTGCAGCTTATTTTGCTACTCTTAGAGCCATGCATGATATATATGTTTTGCTTTAATGCTACAGAAGATAAAACCAACAATATTTTATGTGGCTCTTGGTTTCTTGTTAATAAGAGTGATTCTGTTGCATTTCCTGATTCTGAAGCATGCGAAGCTGTTTTTCAGTCAACTTGTTTAAATGCAGATGGTTTTAAAAGTTATGTTATATGTTCTTTCGTATTTAATTTTGAAAATGGAATATGCATCTCCAGAGTTATAATTCCAAATAACTTATATAGCATGCATTCATGTGATTGCCTGGATGCTTTTTGGAACATGTGTAAGATACCTGCAGAGGAATTACATTCGGCTTACTCAGTAGTATCACGAAAAGGAGCCTTGCTGGCTAAATATTCAAATGATGGTAAACTTATGGCTCTTGTCAGTAATCAGTTCTATACTCATGCAACTCAGCTTTGTTTTGTGTCCTCAGATTCTTCTGCTATTCATATTGTGGATTTAAATGGATGTGGAGCAACACAGCCTCATTTTGGATATTCTCGGTAAGTTTGTTTGTTTATTTTTTTATGGTAATCTACTGAATATTTTTATGCATATGTACCCTGTGTTCAGAGAATGCATAAACAGTTGGATAAACAAACTGTTTATCCAACTGTTGGAAAAGCAAAAATAATTGAACAAAATAAAGCCATATTTTTTTTTTCTCCCATACATATATGTATATTATTAGTTTCTCCTTTCCTTTTTCAAAATTAACTTGCAACTTCTACCCCCCCCTC
Organism: Mastigoproctus giganteus; assembly: GCF_048544385.1. Taxonomy (NCBI): domain Eukaryota; kingdom Metazoa; phylum Arthropoda; class Arachnida; order Uropygi; family Thelyphonidae; genus Mastigoproctus; species Mastigoproctus giganteus. The sequence continues at coordinate 106,732,885 of NC_143584.1, read as the reverse complement.
TTCCCTGCATTGCAAACTAACTCCATTTCTCTTCTCTGACAAGATAACAGAAAAACCTTATAAAGTTACATAAATGGGATACAGAGATTTCTTCAATCTCAAGGACTTATGTGACAGTCAGTGCAATGCATCTTAAAAATTTATGAATGAAGACAAAAATAGGAGATGTAAAAATTATCAGAATAGAAAAAAACGATCCATTCAAATTTTATATTCAAATTCTTGCACATGGAAGACTGCTGCACAAATTGGAGCAGTGTGGCATTGGAGGCAAATTGCTGCTATGGATAAGGGGATGGTTGAGTGGCAGAAGACAGAGAGTGGTAATCAATGGACACTGCTCAACGTGGACTAATGTTATTAGTGGAGTTCCTCAAGGTTCAGTGTTGGGTCCATTGTTGTTTTCGGTGTTTATGAATGATTATTGATGATGGGATATCAAGTTTAATGTCTAAGTTTGCAGATGATACAAAGGTTGGCAGGGTCGTTAAGGACACTACTGACGCTATGCTGCTGCAACAGGATCTGGAAAGGTTGAACAGATGGGCTGAGAGGTGGCAAATGACGTTTAACATTGACAAATGTAAAGTACTACATATGGGTAACAGTAACCCCAGAGCAATGTATCAACTCTGCGGTACTACACTGACAGTGGTGGAGAATGAAAAGGACCTGGGGGTAATTGTGCAGGCAGATATGAAGTTCTCTGAGCAGTGCAGACGAGCTGCAAGAGTAGCTCATGGTGTCTTGTCAATGATATACAGGAATTTTTCTAGCAGGGATAAGGAGGTGATTATTCCCTTGTATAAGGCAATGGTTAGGCCACATCTTGAGTACTGTATACAGGTCTGGAGGCCTCATTTCAAGAAGGATGTAGAGCTGCTGGAACGGGTACAGAGAAGGGCAACAAGATTAGTAAATGGAACAAAGGGTTGCTCTTACGAAGAAAGGCTTAAGTTTTGCAAATTACAGAGTCTGGAGACTAGGCACCGGCGAGGTGATCTGATAGAGGTGTATAAGGCTTTGAATGGTTTGAGCATGCTCAATGCCAATGGGATTCTTCATCTTTCTCAGAATAATCACCTCAGAGGGCATAAATTCAAATTGAGGAAGGACGGATGTCGGATAGATGTGCGGAAATTTGCCTTTGGCCAGCGGGTGGTTGGTTGGTGGAACCGACTTCCATCACTTGTTGTTGAAGTTGATAGCCTAAACAAATTTAAAGCTCAACTGGACAGGTATTTCGAACGAACGGAGGGGTGAAATGGGAGAGGGTTTTTTTTTTTTTTTTTTTTTGGCTGATGCTGAATAAGCTTGCTTTCTTGCATCATATGCCTCTACTAATGCTAATGCTAATGCTAATAAATTGCCATAATCAGAATTTAGATAGATGTTACAAAAAAGTTTTTGACTGGTGAAGCAGCCAAAAGATTAAAAAATAATTGCACTAAAAGTGGCTTATGCAAAAAATCTTTCTGATGCAAAGAAAAAAAGCACAGAGTTCTTTACTTATGTAAACTCTAGAAGGAAGGTGATGAATCAGATTGGTCCACTTGATATCAATAGTTTCACTGTTGATGATCCTGCTCAGATAGCTAACAAACTATGTAAATGAGTATTTTGCATCTATATTCACACATGAGGAGTTATTCAGGAAGGGGAGCACCAGCGGTGAATTAAACTCTGGCAGTGAGCTAGATGATTTTATAATAACTGAGAGCAAAGTGGAAGAGAAATTGTTGAAAATAAACATAAGAAAGGCACATGGGGTGGATGGGATTTATCCAGTTATATTAAAGGAGACAGCAAGGGAAGTAAGCAAACCCATAGCCATAATAATGAGAGCTTCCTTGGATTCAGGGGAGGTACTCATGTACTGAAGGTGTTCAGATGTGACCCCAATTCACAAAAGAGGATCAAAGGGCGACATAAGTAATTAGAGACCGGTTAGTTTAACTTCTGTTCCAGGGAAATTAATTGAGGCACTTGTTAAAGAAGTACTGCAGGAACATTTAGACAAGACTTCAGTTATAGCTCGGACACAGCATGGGATTTTGTTAAGGGGAAGTCTTGTCTAACCAATTTGATTGGATACTATGATGTGGTCACAAAGCAACTAGATGCAAAGAACTCTGTATAATTTTGATATCATATATTTGGATTTTATAAAGGCTTTTGATACTATTGCACCTGGAAGACTGCTGCACATCTTGGAGAAGTGTGGCATTGGAGGCAAATTGTTGCTATGGATAAAGGGATGGTTGAGTGGAAGAAGACTGAGAGTGGTAATCAATGGACACTGTTCTTCATGGGCAAATGTTATTAGTGGAGTTCCCACACAGGGTTCAGTGTTGTGTCCATTGTTGTTTTCTATGTTTATTAATGATATTGATGATGGTATATCAGCTTTAATGTCCAAGTTTCAGATGATATGGAAGTCGGCAGGGTTGTTAATGACACTAATGACAGTACACTGCTTCAGGAAAGCTTTTGACACTTGCGCATGGAAGACTATTGTACAAATTGGAGCAGAATGGTATTAAGGGTAAGTTGCTACAATGGATAAAAGGATGGTTAAATGGGAGAAGATAGAGGGTGGTAATCAATGGGTGCTGCTTTTCGTGGACTAATGTTATTAGTGGAGTCCCACAGGGTTCGGTGTTGGGTCCACTGTTGTTTTGTATATTTATCAATGATATTGATGAAGGTATATCAGGCTTAATGTTGAAATTTGCAGATGATACAAAGGTTGGCAGGGTTGTTAATGACAGTAATGGCAGTGTGCTACTGCAACAGGATCTAGATAATTTGGGCAAATGGGCTAAGAAGTGGCAACTGAAGTTTAACCTCGACAAATGCAAAGTACTGCATATGGGTAGAAGTAATCCCAGAGAAAGTACCAACTGTGTGGTACTACACTTAAGGTGGTAGAAAATGAAAAAGATCTGGGAGTAATTGTGCAGTCAGATGTGAAGTTTTCTGAGCAATGCAGACAGGCTGCAAGGGCAAGTCATGGGGTTTTGTCAATGATATATAGGAATTTTGCTAGCAGGGAGAAGGAGGTGATTGTCCCTCTGTATAAGGCAATGGTCAGGCCACACCTTGAGTACTGCGTACAGGTCTGGAGGCCTCATTTTAGGAAGGATGTAGATTTACTTGAGCGTGTACAGAGAAGGGCAACAAGATTTGTGAGGGGAATGAAGGGATCCTCTTACCAAGAGAGTCTTAAGTTCTGCAAATTGCAGTGGCTGGAGACAAGCACCTGCGCGGTGATCTGATTGAGGTGTATTAGGCCTTGAATGGGTTGAGCATGCTGAATTCTGATGGGATTCTTACACTTGTTCAGATTAAGAACCTAAGGGGGCATAAATTCAAATTAAGAAAAGACAGATGTAGAATAGATGTGCAGAAATTTGCCTTTAGCCAGCGGGTGGTTAATTGCTGGAACAAACTTCCATCTGTCGTTGTGGAAGTTGATAGGTTGAATAAATTTAAGGAGGAACTGGACAGGCATTTGGAGGGAATGGTGTGATTTTTTTTTTTTTTTTTTCGGCTGATGCTGCATAAGCTCATACACTTGCTTTCTTGCATCACATGCCACTACTACTACTACTACTACAAACAGGATCTAGAAAAGTTGAGCAGATGGGCTGAGAGGTGGAGTGCCTCCGTAGCCGGGTGGGCAGGAGCAGCAGTGCATGCTTCTTGATTAGACCGGGGTTTTAGCCCGTGACCACCAAATACGGAGGATGCGGAAAGGTCAGGGAATGACCACCGCATATCACAGAGCAATATGGCCTTAGTTGCTAATGCTCCTAAAAACCAAATAACAAAAAACTGAGAGGTGGCAACTGAAGTTTAACCTTGACAAATGTCAAGTACTGCATATGGAATGCAGTAACCCCAGAGTAACTTATCAACTGTGTGGTACTACATTGACAGTAGTAGAGAGTGAAATGGACCTGGTGGTTGTAATTGTGCAGGCAGATATGAAGTTTTCTGAGCAGTGCAGACGGTCTGACATGGTGTCTTGTCAATGATATAGAGTAATTTTTCTAGCAGGGATAAGGAGATGATTATCTCCTTGTATAAGGCAATGGTCAGGCCACACTTTGAATACTGTATACAGGTCCGGAGGCCTCATTTTAAGAAGGATGTAGAGCTGTTGGAATGAGTACAGAGAAGGGCAACAAGATTAGTTACAGGAACAAAGTGTTGCTCTTACGAAGAAAGGCTTAAGTTTTGCAAATTACAGTATCTGGAGACTAGGCACCTGTGAGGTGATCTGATTGAGGTGTATAAAGCCTTGAATGGTTTGAGTATGCTCAATGCTGATGGGATTATCCCTCATGCTTAGAATAATCGCCTGTGAGAGGGCATAAATTCAAATTGAGGAAAGACAGTTGTAGAAAAGATGTGTGGAAGTTTGCTTTTAACCAGTGGTTAGTTGATTGCTGGAACAAACTTCTATCTGTCGTTGTAGAAGTCGATAGCTTAAATAGATTTTAAGGTAGAACTATAAACATTTGAAGTGAGTGGATGGGTGAAATGAGAATGTTTTTTTTTTTTTTTTTTTTTTGACTGATGCTATATAAGCTTTCTTTCTTGCATTATGTGCCTTTACTAATGCTAATGTGACAAAATCCAATATCAAAGTTGTGCTGATTGTTTTTTTTTTTCGATGATGAGGGCATAGTGCACTACAAATTTGTGACTAGGTGGAAAAGCACTACTGCTGCTTTAGTTACGTTGAGGTTTCGATGCACATGCATGAGGATGTGTTGTGGAGACGAGCTGAAAAGTGAAAGGATGGTGGATCCTGCACCATTGACAATGAGGGGGAACAAAGGGATCCTCTTACCAAGAAAGGCTTAAGTTCTGCAAATTGCAGTGGCTGGAGACTAGGTACCTGCAAAGTGATCTGATCTGATTGAGGTGTATGAGGCCTTGAATGGGTTCAGCACACTGAATTCTGATGGGATTCTTCCACTTGCTCAGATCACAACCCTGAGGGGGCATAAATTCAATTTGAGGAAAGACAGTTGTAGAATAGATGTGTGGAAATTTTCCTTTGCCAGCGGGTGGTTAATCACTGCAACAAACTTCCATCTGTTGTTGTTGCGGAAATTGAAAGCTTAAATAAATTCAAGGAGGAACTGGACAAACTTTTAGAGGGAATGGTTATGTGAAAATTTTTTTTTTGTATCATATGCCTCTATTACTACTACTACTAATGCATGCAGTCACATGGCGATGGCAGTTCAGCAGTTCTTGGCTGCTGAACTGCTATCACCATTCAGCAGCCAAAAAATCACAGTCATGTAGCAGCCTCCTTACTCCTCCGACCTTCCTAGAAAATGAAAAGGCAAACGTGAAGATACAAATCTACGAACAATGTGGAGCAAATCAAATGCAACAGCGTGCCCCCACATATGTCCAGGCGCTGAGGAATGGCTCAAACCAGTTACAACCAAACGAAGAAGGGCAACAAGAAAAAAGGCAACCACTCTTGAAAACACCAAACTTGGTGGTTCTCAGACCGACAACCCTGGAAAACACTAAAAATGTCCAATCCAGCGAAGAACTGAAGGTTAAATTTATGAAAGAGATGAAAGATGACTTGAGGACTACTAGAATTAAAACAATAAGAAAAACAAGAAGCACAGGACTAATAATAGAAACAGAAAATAAGGAAGATATACAGGCAATAATGGAAAACCCAAAACTTGTCAAGTTAGGACTAACAGCAGAGCCGCCAAAAAAGCGTGGGCCTTCAATTATAATATTTAATGTAGACCAAGACGTAACGCCTGAACAACTAGCAACTGAAATTGTCACCAGAAATCTAAGGAATTTAGCCCAGGACGCGCAAAAAAAATGCACGGTAACACCAAGGTATTCAACCGGTACCAGATCGGGAACCAATAGGAACTGGGTAGTTGAACTAGACCCATCTGCATGGCAACAGCTGAAAAACTGCAACAGAATATATATAGAATGGGGATCCCACCGGTTCCGGGAGCATGTAGCGGTGCCGAAATGCTTTCGGTGCTGCAAGTTCGGACACACAACCCACACCTGTACTCAGACAACGCCTACTTGCGGCCATTGCTCTGGCAAGGGCCATGAGTACAAAACTTGCCCCAACAGGGAACAGGATCCAACCTGTGCCAATTGTAAAGCAGCCAAAATGGAATACACACATTCGATCAGAGATCCAAACTGCCCGGTCTATATCAAAGCAAAGGGTCAATACCAAAAGAGAACCGACTATGGAGACAAACAATAAGAAATATAATACATCCAAAATAGAGATCATCCAACAAAATGCGCAAAGAGCCAGAGCAGTGGCAGAACAGCTAAGGATAAAAGCTGACGAAATCAATGCAGACATTCTCATACTCCAGGAGCCGTACACCCACTCTAAACGGGTGTGTGGATACCCAATCACATATAAGATAGTACACAAAGAGGAAGATACCCCTTGGGCGGCGGTAGTGGTACGCAACCCAGACTACACAGTCACGAAAGTTAAACAACTATGCTTGTCATGGGCAGCTTGTGCCCACGTATTGACGCCGCTGGGCCAGTTCTACATAGTGGCACTGTACTGTAGACCGGGGGAGGACATTACCCCAGCTACACAATACCTTCAAGTTTTGGTAGACTTGCTCCCGGACGAGAAAATAATCATAAGGGGAGATGTCAATTGCCAATCCCCCACCTGGCACAGCCTGACTCCGGACAGAAGCGGAACTCGGAACGGGCAAATACTAGACGAATATCTTTCTAACTCCCCGATCATGGTACTAAATCGGCCGCACCAACTGCCCACGTTCTGTAACACACTGTGGGAGGCCACGATCGACGTCACGCTGTCCACTAGGAACGTCGCAGGCTATATAAAGGATTGGGTTGTTCCTGATTCGTGGACAACGTCCGATCACAGAGTGATTACCTATCAGATTGCAAGGTCACTTGACAGAGCCCCAATATCCAAGCAAATACAATGCCGTTATGCCATTTGCAAAGCAAATTGGGAACGTTTTAAGGAAATCCTAATACCAGCAATGGTCCAACATCTAACTGAGACAAATCAGCTCGAGGAACCCAATAAAACTCAAACTAAAGTAACCAAGATAATAACAGAAGCCAGCAATGCAGCAATAAAAAGAAGAAGCCCGATCCGGGGGGCTGTCCCGTGGTGGACCCTGGAAATTCAACAGCTCAGACGGGAAACAATTAAAAGAAGAAAACAATTCCAACGGGCAAGGCGCACATGGCCGGCCCATGAGGTTGAAGCTTTAAGGGAAAGATATAGAGAAGCCAGAAACAGCTACACAAATGCGATCGTCAAGAGCAAACGCAAGGCCTGGGAGACCTTTGTTAGCACAAAGGGAACACCGAACCCTGGGGGTGTGGTATACAAGATAGTGACGAATAAACTTCCCAGGGGGGGAAGTCATTTCAACCACCCAGACACCACAAGGTGATTATACCACCACGTGGCAACAATCTATAAGCAATATATTGGATGCCATCTTCCCGAAAAACAATAGAGCCAACACTGCCAGAGCAACTTATCATCTGTCGAGATAATGAAGTTTACTCAACAGACACTCAGGAGCCACCCTTCACACGCGATGAACTACAACAAATGGCAACCCTGATAAGAAATAATAAATGTCCAGGCCTGGACTACTTAGAACCCGAAATTATTAAGAAGACCGTGGAGATCGTTCCAGATCTCCTCTTACACCTATATAACAGCTCCTTGGCTAAGGGCATCTTCCCCAAAAAATGGAAGACAGCAAAGGTAAAATTAATCGCCAAAAATTCGAACAAACCACCCCACCTGCCAAACTCCTATCGGCCAATAGCCCTACTGCCGGTTGCAAGCAAACTGCTTGAAAGACTACTCTGCACAAGGATAAATCAGCATTACCAGGCAGCAAAACTCACAGAGACATCGCAATACGGATTCAAGAAGGGTTCGTCTACTGTGGAAGCCTTGCGTAGCCTATCGGAATCAGCAGCAAACTGCAATAATAAATATCTTCTAGCCATCTCCGTTGACTTCGCTGGGGTGTTCGACACCATTTGGTGGCCGAGCGTACTGGCAAGACTAAGGCTGGCACAAGTGCCGATCAACTTATACTCCATAATTAGGTCATATCTCTCCGAGAGACGCATCATCGTGGAAGCACCTTATGGTAGAGTGAATCGTGATGTCCACAGGGGCTGTCCCCAGGGTTCTGTTCTGGGGCCGCTCCTGTGGAATATGGTTTTGGATGGGTTCTTGGCTTTGCACCTCGGTGATGTGCGCTCCCAGGCCTTTGCTGATGATTTGGTCCTCACCATTGCTGCAGATAGCCGGGCCCAGCTAGAGGAAAAGGCCAATCAGGCAATGCTGATATTGCAAAACTGGACCAGAACCCACTGCCTGACGATATCAACAACAAAGACGTCCTCCGTCCTGCTAAAAGGCAAGCTTGATATATGTAGACCACCACAAATAAAGGTGGGACCTACCACAATAAAATTAGTGACCCAGTTAAAATATTTAGGAGTTATACTGGATGGTAATCTTACCTTTAAACACCATCTAACTTATATCAGAGCCAAAATCAAAAGATACTCTGGATTGGTGGCTAGGATCGTCAGGCGGGACTGGGGGTTAAACCAATGCACCCTGTCATTGTTTTATAAAACAACCTTCCTACCGATCATCACTTACGCCTCAGCAATATGGTTTTCCAAAACAGGAACTGTAGTAAACCGACGCATCCTTGATGCAACGCAAAGAACAATCCTACTGACAGTTACACGTGCTTGTAGGACAACCAGTACCCACGCGCTGCAGGTCTTGGCCGGAGCTCTTCCCCTTGACTTAGAGATCATGCGTAGGGGAATGAACTACCACATAGAGAAAGGAATACCTCGTACATACCATGGCTATACTGTGGACGTTAATGCACCACAAAAAAATGAAAAGACAAGGCTGCAAAAACACCTGATACAAGTTTGGCAGGAGCGCTGGGCCAACTCAAATAAGGGAAATATCACCAGGAAATTCATTCCGAACATTGACAGGATGTACCCCAGTCCCCCAACTTGGTTTCAACCTGGCTTATACACCACCTATTTATTGACTGGTCACGGGGCCTTTAAAGCCAAGCTGGCAGCACTGGGGATTGAGGTGGATCTGAGATGTGCCTGTGGGGAGCTTGAGTGCTGGGAGCACATTATGTATGATTGCACCCATTATGAGGACCTCAGGTGCAGACTGATCACTGCAATACACTACCTCCCCAAGAACTTGGAATCACATCTATTGGACTCACTTGAGGAATACAGGGAGCTAAAGGAATATGCCCAAAAACTATTTGGTAGGCGTAAAACACTGATAGCCATCTATAGAAGATGATAAAAAAAAAAAAAAAAAACAGAACACGCATGGAGAGGACTCAAGGAGAACCTCGCCCAGGAACCTGCTTACTACTAATCATCTAAAACCAGCGATCACAAGAATAAGCCCATGGAGCTGCGGATCTTCCCATGATGAAGAGAACCACAGCCATAGCTAACAGACCAACAATGGACCTGACCAGTGTTCATAGCTGAGGGAAAATATGGCTACCAATGACAGAGAAGACCAACGAAGATAGAGAAACTCCAAGTTGCTGCCTCAACAGAGCCATATTGGCTCTATGCTCTGCACTCTCTTGTGCAGTGCAATTCTTTTACTCCCACACCCGGCAGGGGAGGGAGGTGACGGCTTGCTGTCGCCTCTCTTCCCTGCCACACCATTTCTTCCCTCTGGTGGGGCATGGGCATGCCTCACTGAAAAATTGGGGGTCACCTACCCTATCGACCCTCTTCTTCCTATTTCACCCCCCCAGCCTTCACTCTCCCTCCCAGCACTTTTTTCTTGCATAGCCCTACACGTCCAAATTTAAAATACACCAAAAAATTTCGCCCAACCTTTTCGGCACTTTAGAAACAGGCTTTCAGCGTCAAACCCCGTATTAGTGCTTTAATGTAAGTGATTTAAAATCAACCGCGGTCATTCCAATTTTATTTTAGGTCCTAGCCACTAAAATCCCAGGAAAGTAAGTGGCAGGACCTGCCAGAGTACAATTGACTCAATGGTAACACCCGGCTAGCCTCCACGTGGCGAGGTATGGGCAACGTCTGGTCCCATTAGGGGCCTGGCGGCCAATAAGCCGGATAAACAATGGGCACAACATATAACACTACTCATGACCCACACACTTCTAAATCTCTGGCTTTGACAGGGTACTGTCACCGATACATAGAACATTCGCGGAGATCCCAGGAGCCGCTAGACCCTCAATACCTCATACCTCCTCCGACCTTGCATCGTATGACTTCTGGCTATTCCCTGAACGAAAATGGCACTTCAGGAAGAGGATTTACATCATCCTTTCAAAGACAAAAACTTAAAATAACAAAGTAATATAAATGTGATTATGGTAGTAATGGTCCCTTCAGGTGCACTCACAACTGTATTTATGTTTTGTCTGTGGAAGAGTTGTTTCAGCCCACATAACGTGCAAATCAACCCATCCACAGGCTGATTTGCATTTCATGTGAACTGAAACACTTGGAATAAGTGCGGAATCACACTGCTATCACTTCACGAGACTTCACTTGTATACATGTCTAATGTCAAATGTGGGGGAGCTATATTTACCAATTAGTATATTGCTTGGAGACACTGTTGCCATTCACTGTATTCACAAGATAACATGTCAGGCTTCAAGGCTGAATGACATTGTCAGGAGCTCAGATGTTTCTGTTCGAACAGAAATTTCATTAGGGTTGGCCGGGTGACAAGAGGAAAATGGAGGAAATGCTAATAGAAAATTAAATTAGAAGTAAATAATTTGATTTGAGTGCACAAGTAAGAATATCCGAAAACGAATACAACAACATCAAGGACATTGCTCCTGTGCACCCTCCACTTTGTCCAGCTACTCGGCATACTCACTGCAAATTTCCAATCACAGAGACACTCAAAAATGGCCAAAGTAGAAAAATAGACCAACAGTATTACAATTAACAAATTTAGAGGACAAACAAGTCGATCATTTCAATTTATACAATCATAACAGTTTCTTACAAGTTCAATTTTTAGGGTTGAGAAGTAGTTTTTTGTTGTTATTAAATTTCATTAAAATTTTTGTTTGGTATTTTGACAGAATAAATCTTTATTCAAAATTAAACTTGCAGTATTTCAACTTTCCTTAAACATATAACTAATTTTTCCTTAGCGCTGATGGAATTTCGAAATTGCGTGTTTTGCCCTTGAATGTCATCCTTAATTGGATTGTATAGGAAATTAAATTCTTCTTTATTCATCTGTAAGTACATCTTGAAATGATTTTCATCTTCTAAGTCCTGCAGTAAGTGATGGAATTTGCGTTTTTCTCTTCTCTTCCAGTTGATGTCGTGTATCCATTGCGTACTCTCCTTTTTTTTTCTTGGCTATAAGAAAAGCACATGCATTTTCTAAATCTTCTTCAAAATCTGAAGAGGATGAACTGTGGCAATTCATTTCGCTTCAGCTTTCCTCAAAGAGAATGATACATATAAAATGTTACAGGTTGCCAGACGTACCCCTTTTGGAATTATAATAAAATTTCCAAGATAGATACCCCTTTTTTAACATTTGAAATGGGGAATTTGAAAAAAAGCAGAAATCATAAAACACCCTGTTTAGATGATTATTTAGGAAGAAAATAAGAATTAACTGACGATAAAGTTGTTGTTGAAATGCACCCTTAAAGACTCAAAAAAATGACCTTCTATCCTATTTACAAAGAGGGTTGTAGAATATTTATATTATGCTTACTTTATAACCTTTTACATTCTACTTGACTTCTTTTTTATTTCGTTGTAATGGTTTAAGGCTCAGGCAACACTTTTTTTTTTTTTAAATTCCCATATCAATATCGATTTGCTGTATGAAGAATATGTTTTGTTGAAATCATTCCATAAAAATATTGTGACAAAAGACCTCAAAAATACCACAGATGTTTGGATAAAAATTTTAAATGCGTATGAAGTACGTAATACAGGAAAAAATATTAATTCTGTTTTTGCTTTGCCTCACTCAAATGCAATGAGTGAGGGAGTATTTAGCTTAATGTTTAATGCATGGAAAAAGAATAGAAATAAGAATGTTGTAGGAGAACCGTTGCTAAAAACCAATCACAATATCTCATGCAAAGAATTTTATGCAAATGCACTAAAAATGAAAAACTGTTAAAGAAAATTCGCTCAAATGTGAAAAGTATTGCAAGGTAAATATTTTATTTTTGATAAAATAAATCAGGTTTATTGAATGTGTATTGTAAACAATTATGTAAAACATTGGATGTTAATATTTATAAAAAGTTTCCTGTAGTTTTCTTCTCTTGATATATAACTTTAACTCTTGCATAACTCTTTATAAATCTTGAAATTTTTTTTAGGAGCATTAGCAACTAAGGCCATATTGCTCCGGGGATATGCGGTGGTCAATCCCTGACCTTTCTGCATCCTCCATATTTGGTGGTCACGGGCTCGAACCCCGGTCTAATCAAGAAGCGTGTGCTACGCACTGCTGCTCTTGCCCACCTGGCTAAAATCTTGAAATAAAATTTTCCGAATTAAACGAATTAAAGCGCAGGCTATAATTTGGTTAATTTTATTAAAATTTGACAAATTTTGCATTCCACGAACTTGTAAAAATCTACAAAATATAGAAATAAAATGGTTTTTATTGAAATTGTTCGGTTTTCTTAAGATATAATGTGAGTACCCCTAAACGAGGAATGAATACCCCAAACATAAGCATGAGTACCCTGAGATCAAATTTTTAATCTGGTCACCGTACATTACAGTGTAATGTAGGGTGACCTACATTACTTCTTCTCTGACCGACTTCATAGTTTACACTAAACAGAGACATGACGAGAGTCCCGTGACGTGATAATAGTGTGTTTCCACCTTAACTCTCAGGGGGAACCCTACGCTCGTTACAACCCTGAGATTGGCTAACTGCAGCCTTGAATGAAGAGAGCTTTAGATATTCTTCTAGTCATTGATAAGAATCAAACCAAGACTTCTTCAAATGAGTGACAGACGGTGATGTATTGTGCTGACTAGGCTGCCATGGAAGATTAATATGAATACAGTCAGTCCTCGTATAACACGTGTTTGCACTACACGAATTCGATCATACACGATTTATACATAGGGGAACGATATCTCATATAACACGAACCGAATTCGCTTATGCATGATTCACCTTTGTGTTTACAAGAAATGACAGTCGAATGCAGAATCACCCCAACCGAACGCAACACGATAGGAATGAAGAGAAGATTCTGAAAATGTATTTATGTTTTTTATATCAGTGAAGGGGAAACACATTTCACCATAATAACGTAAAAACCAACACAATTCCAGCTATCGGTATAATCGCAAATGCAATTAGATCGAGTTTACTACTAGTTTATAACAGATTCCACTAGCAGAAACGCAACTGGAAATTGTTTTTATTGTTTTATGGTAGTAACCCCTAGAAATGTGCTTTAGTAAAATGTGAGGTGTTAATAGTGTATCTCTGCCTTTACGGTGTTGTTTATTCAGTTGCTACACGCGCGCCGCTTTGTTTATGTGTATCAAGCATGCCTCGTTTTGTAATTGTTCTTTATTCCCTACAAATGAGTAAAATACTTAAAAGGTGTGAAAAGGAACTGTCCTAGTGAAGACATTGTAGATTCAGAGAGAAAAAGAAAAGAAATATCGATAAACAGAGGTGGACTGGATCAAAAATTCTTACCCGGGAAAATTTATAGTGGCCTCATACTAGCGTTTATGGCCAAAATCACACCGGCCTCCGGCCCACCGGGGTTTCCCCCGGTAAGGCTTATGGCCAGTCCACTTCTGTCAATAGAGAAAAAATATGAAATTGTGAAACGCTTTAAGCGAAATGAAAGACCATGTGATATTGCACGTGCTACAGACCTAAATGAGCTAACTCCGAGAATTACAAAGAATGCAGAGAAAATAAAAACAACTTTCATAGCAGGAACAACTCAAAGTGTAATTAAAATCCATTAGATTAAGACACAAAGAATTGGAAGAGATGGAACGGCTGTCATCTGTTTGGATAGAAAATCAAACAGAAAACAAGTTTGCTTATGATAGAAGCAAAAGCATTAGCAATATTTTATTACGTAATAGTCGTAATAAAATACTTACGTATTTTATTATGATTATTTATTTTGTTTGGTAATGTTTTGGTTACAAATGTGTGTTCAATCTTGGGTGTTTGGCACCTAACCCTATTTTTCCCATAGGGCCTGTTGTTTATATTGCACGATTTTGCATTGCACGAGGGTTTCTAGGAACACAACTATCATGCTATACGAGGACTGACTGTATGACGATTTAAAATAAATAAAGATTTACAGTATAAAGGCATTTTTCTTCATGAGAAAATTCATAAAGACAACCTTCCAGAATTCTTAGCTGTCAAGCTAACATTCAATAAAACAGGGAAAAAAAAAAAAAGAGTAGATCTTATAATAATGATAAATTAAACAAGAAAAATAGAGTCAGCTGAGATTTGACATGTATAAGCAATAACTGATATGTATAAAACAATAGTCATAAATGTTGAAGGAATATTAGCAGTCATGAGGTGATCACTACTGAGAACCCTCAGATTACAATAGTCCACATCATTGATAGCTTGCTGACAGGTTATAGGTTTCTGGAACCACCAGCTTCTTTTTAAATATAAAAAAAAAGTTTGTATAAATCACTTTAATTACTCATTATGCTACTATAATCTGTATTATGCCTCCAGAAAAAGTGCATGGCCCATTATTAAGCTCTTGTGCTGGTAAATGAGCTGCAATAAAGAATTTGTAATGAAATTGTAAACTCTTATTTAAGCTTATTTGTTTATTTACAGGATTAGTCAAAATGTTTTCAACAATTTGAGGTTTATATAAATATACCACATACATTTCTGTGACAAAGAATGCTATTAAATGAAAGTATAAATATCAAAGTTGTGTTTGCTGCAACAGAGATGGTGCTGACACTGCAGATGTCTGTGCCAGATAGTGCTGCATTCAAAATGGTGTCTCCTTGTGGAGAAATAATTTTGTGTTCTCTGTTATCATGAAACAAATAGTGTTTCAGTGCAGCGATCATTCTGAACTAAATTTCACAGAAATCCATCAACTCGAGACTCCATTGTTAGTTCATGGAGCGTGGATGCATCTGCAAGGGCAAAAGTGCAGATCATCCCAGCACTGCAAGGGCAAAGTGCAGATCATCCCAGCACAGACAACGCGACTGTAGATGTTGTGTCAGTTCACTTTACTGTGAAACATGAGTGGGACAAGCTAAAAGTAAATATTTTTTGTGAGATGTGAAATGTTTTCTGTATGTCCATGAAAAAGATTTATGGGCCCTTCTTTTTCACCAAAGATGCTATGAATGGCATTGCCTACCTTGATATGCTGATCGAGTGGTTGCTGCTGCAACTGACACAAGATGGAAACAACTTCGTTTTGCAGCAGGATGGGGCTCCACCTCATTTCCACAGGGAAGTGCGAAAGTTTCTGAATGACAGTTATCCCTGTTGCTGGATTGGCTGTGCTTCCAGTGATGACAAACCTTTACTTCATTGGCCACTGTGATCACTGGACGTCACTTCCCTAGATTTTTATCCATGAGGTTTTGTTAAAGATTTAGTGGTTGTGTCTCCTCTTACCTGTCACTTTGCAAGAGTTGCGAGAACATATCACTGCAGCTGTCACTCAGATCAATAACTCTGGAGAAAGTGTGGCATGAATTTGATTACTGCATTGACATGTGTAGGATCACATGTGGGGCCCATATTGAAGGACTGTAAGGTAACTGTTAAAAATTTTGATATTTATTCTTTCATTTGATAGCTTTTTTTTTTTTTACAGAAAAATATGTAGTTGCAAATGAACTGTCAAAGTTGCTGACAACATTTTGACTAACCCTGTATTATAATAGGGCGTGGAGGCTTTCAAAAAGTTAAGAAATATCATACAGTTTTTTTTTTATCTGTTTACAGTATTTTGCCTATTATTTTAGACAGATGTCAGTGACCATTAAAAAAAAAATAGTGGGAGATATTCAAAGCTACCCATGCTATATACTTATAGCACGAGCAGTTCTGTGTTTTCAGATTATGTCTTCTCTCTAACACTACAAGAATATATTTTCTCGTTAATACGCAGATTAATGGGAATGTAATTCAGCATATTTATAAAAACCAATACTAATTTTTTGCACATAAATTACTATTGGATAAGTGATTTTGTCCATTCTGCATCAAATTGCATTATACAGTATTTTCTTCTGTGTTGTTACCATAATTTCCATATTTGTAGATTTGGCAACATTCTTTAATCCCCATCCAGCTGGAACCTCCTGTGATTATGTTGCTCTGAACTTACAGCATGTTATGCTCTCCATGGAAGGAGTGAATTTTAGAATAGTATTTTAAATCAGTAGCAGTTTTAAAAATCTGTTCTGCATTGAAAATGTTTCATAGTAAGGGTTGACAATTGAAACAATATTTTACAATTATGGCTACCATAAATACTTTTTTCCCCCAGTAACTACTTAAACAAGTGTCCCACAAGGGCTTCACAATGATGGATTTTTATAGTGTGAAGCACTTGGTGATATGTTATGGAAGCAGCATTCGTTTGTATACATCTCTTCCACATAATATGAATCAACTTTCTTCCCAACATATTGTATATTCAATGAATTGTTTGTTTTCAAATGTGAGTGTCTTAGCATTAGCATTAGTTGAGGTATATGATGCAAGAAAGCAAGCTTATAGAGCATCAGCCAAAAAAAAAAAAAAAAATTCCCATTTCACCCACCTGGTCACTCCAAATGTTTATCTAGTTCAGCCTTAAATTTATTTAAGCTATCAACTTCCTGATGATATTTTAAGGATTCCTTATGTGCTGTGATGTAATGACTAGATCGTAGATATAGCTTAGCTTAATATTTCAGCATTCACCTCATAGTAATCCGCTTAGTTGGTTGAAAGTTTTACCACGTACATAGTGGTTATGAGAGTCTAATAACTTACAGGGATTATAAATTTAAAAATAAATTAAAATAAATGAAATGAAGTGAAATAAAAGCTAAATCTCACTTCATTTAATTTATTTTAATTAGACAACTATAGAATGGAAGGTGCACTTTCCTTTCTTAGAAAAATTTTTAGAGCCCATAACTTAGTTTTTAAATTTATAATCCCCATAAATTATTAGAATCTCATAACCACTATGTACGTGGTAAAACTTTCAACCAACTAAGCGGATTACCATGAGGTGAGTGCTGAAATATTAAGCTAAGCTATATCTACAATCTAGCTATCAACTTCCACAACAACAGATGGAAGTCTGTTCTAGCAATCAACTGCCTGCTGGCTAAACGCAAACTTCTGTGCATCTATTCTACAACTGTCTTTCCTCAGTTTCAATCTATGCCCCCTCAGGTTCTTAATCTCAGCAAGTGGAAGTATCCCATTGGCATTGTGCCTACTCAAACCATTCAAGGCCTTGTTCACCTCAATCAGATCACCTCACAGGTGCCTAGTCTCCAAATGCTGCAACTGACAGAATTTAAGCCTCTCCTGGTAAGAGAACCCCTTTGTTCCTCTCACCAATCTTGTTGCTCTTCTCTGTATTCATTCTAGCAACTCTACATCCTTCCTAAAATGAGACCTCCAGACTTGTACGCAGCACTCAAGGTGTGGCCTGACTATTGCCACACCTTCAGTACTGCGTACAGGTCTGGAGGCTGTATTTTAGGAAGAATGTAGAGTTGCTGGAACAAGTACAAAGAAGGGCAACAAAAGGTAGGTCTTAAGGTAGGTGTAGTTTTTTTTTTGGCTACTACGTATTGCTGGAAAATTGGATAATGTCATTTTGCAATAAAAATTGGTAAGCAAATATTATTATACAGTATTAATATCATAGATATCCTTTTAATGCTGAGGAGCCCACATAATTTAATAAATGCTAAAATTCACATTTAATAAATTTACATTTATACTCTCTTATGGTCACTTAGGCCATAGTTTACACCTTTGTTGTAACTGCTTTATTGCAGTAGATAAACCACTGTACTGGCTTGATCTTGCAATGTGCATACCTGTGTTTGTGTGCATTACTGAACCCCACTAGCCAAGAAAATGTTTATAGGGGAAAAGAGTGTGGGTTTCTTTTTTCCAATAAATTTTATTTTTTTATTTTTAAATGTAGTAAAGAGAATATATTTAGTGATTGTACAGGCAATATAGAACTGAAAATTAAATTTCTTAATAGATTGCTTTTCTGATATTTTTATTGTATCTGTTGCTGTGTTTTCATAATCTATAGCTCTTTTTGGATTGCTGATGTTGTCTGGACTCCTGATGATTTGCATGTATTTTGCATAACCAATTGTGGAACAGTCTGTTTAGTGCAAAGATTAGGTAGCTTAATTACATTCATTGCATCTGGAGAAGAGGTGAATCAAGGACCTTCATTTTTTTTCCATTTACACCATTGGAATGCATCAGAGTAAGAAAATAAGTTTTCATTATAAAAAAAATTATTTTCACATAACACTATTTTAGAGATATATTTATATGGTATATTTACTATTTCTAATTTGATGGCTTTTTGTAGATTACTGTGGTTCTGAAAAAACTTATAAAAATAATCTTTTAAGTAGAAATATATCATACAGTTTTTTTTGAAACTGTATGATATATTTCTAATTTGAAAAGTAGAATGTCCCTAAATCTGCTATATACTTCTAACCTTGGTGTTACTGTGATTTAGCTACATTTATATTATTAATTGGCTGGCTGTAGCCCAGTGATTAGCATGTGTGGGCATAAGTAAGAAGGTTGTGGATTCAAGCCTGTATGCTGTATGACAAATGCATGGCCTGTTGCGAATTGTGGTGCTGAAAATTTAGCTGTCCTCAACAATTAATTTACTATGTATGCAGTTACAATGAATATGTAAATTCTTAATTTATAATAAATAAAATTTATTTATTATAAATGCCACATCTTTTATTCTTTAAATTGTGATAAAGAACAGAATTACACTCTAATCTGAAAGAAATTATGGGCAAACAGTAGACTGGTTATTAATTGCCAAAATGAGGTCACCTGAAATCATCCCACATTCAACTTTTGGCATGTAGTAAGCATTTTCACCATCTTGTGTTGCATGATTCATTGCATTGGCAGATCATTATGCAAGATGCCATGATAGCTTCTGTGTAAAATTCTTTAAAGCCTCCACTTTAAACTAATTTCCACAAATAATTGTGTCCAGCTTTTATGATATTTTTCAGCAGTGCTGTTTTTGGCCTTCCATCTTATCCTTTTTTTACTCCTGAAAATATTTGTACCACATGAAATTTGTTGCATATGATGGGAAATTTTTGTAAGTGATTTTCGTCACTTGAATTATTTTCGACATGAATTTTCCTTGTTATGACTAAGTTTGAAGCTAGTGTAGTTTTGATTTTTTCTGTTTAGCTGTCACATAAAAACACTGTTCTAAATGTGTTATGTTCTAGCCATTGCACATTAACAGTTGATGCTCTGAATGTTCTGAAATGTACAAGTGGAGAGCTTCTGCTGTGTAACTGTCAGTTTCTCATGTATGTAACTGTCATGCTCTCATGCATGTTTCATAACTTTGATTGGTACTACTTATTTAGCATTAGCAAGGCACATGATGCAAGAAAGCAAGTTTATATAGCATCAGCCAAAAAAAAAAAAAAAACCCTTCTCATTTCACCCATCCACCCACTCCAAATGTTTGTCTAGTTCTGCCTTGAATCTATTTAAGCTATCAACTTCTACGACAGATGGAAGTTTGTATTAGTAATGGCCATATGGTGCAAGGAAGCCTATGGCTTATGCTGTACCAGCCAAAAAAAAAAAAAATTAAAGAAATAAAAAAAAATAAAATAAAATAACAAATAACAAAAAAAAAAAAATAAATAAAATAACAAATAACAAAAAAAAAAATAAATAAAATAACAAAAAATAAAAAATAACAATAAAATAAAATAACAAAAAAATAAAATAAAATAAAATAACAAAAACATAAAATAAAATAAAATAACAAAAAAAAAAAAAAATAAAATAAAATAACAAAAAAAAAATAAAATAAAATAACAAAAAATAAAAAATAACAATAAAATAAAATAACAAAAAAATAACAAAAAAAATAAAATAAAATAAAAAATAAATAAAATAATAGAATAAAAACAAATTAATAATAATAAGAAAATTAAAAAAATAATAATAATAAGAAAAGGAAAATAATAATAACTAGGGAGCTTCACCCCCTACTTGCTTTGCTTGCCCACCCCCACATACACTTTTCTACGTAAAATGTAGAGGTATATGGAGTAAGTAACATCTTTTATACGTACAAGACACATCTGCATGATTGAAATGCAATGGTTTAAATCTAAATCTAATCTAATCTAATCAGGATATGACCTATGTAATTATTTACCTGTGCATTTGTAGTGCGCTGCATTCTCAAGTTCGAATAAATATCATCGTAAAGCTCCAGAATGGTGTACACCCTCCAACATGGCGGCAAGCAAAACAGCGGGAAAGCAGCGATTGGCTGATGCTACTGCTTTCCCCGCCCACTGTCCTCCTAGGTTGATATGCCTAGGGCATTTTTCCCCATGTTTGCTGCTGTTTTTAAATCTGGAACTCGTTTTCCCATTTTAAAACAGCGGGATGGAGAGATAAACACCCTACCTAAGCTCTCCCTCCTTGACAATACAAAACAATCAGAAAAGGGACGTGCCTTCATCTGTCAATTATAGCCATCTTCTTCACTTTCATCAAAGTACTGTACCTGCTGGTGTATACTATACTGGACTTCAGCCAATATCGCTAGGTAATTATTTACATGTGTTTACATAGGTCACTTAGGAAAAGGCCTTTTGCTTCGGATTCCATAATACATGAAGAATATTGTTGTATCCGAAAGAGCAGGTATAAAATATTTAACTGAAATATTTACAAACTATACAAATATTTAAAATATTTGCAAAATACTAAACCACAGTATTTACAAATACACAATATTCATTAATATACAAAAAACGTTACAATAAAAATGTTAAACAGTAGATCACATGCACGAGGTTGGTGACTTAAACACCTCAATCAAGTCTCCTCTAAAGTGCCTAGTTTCCAAGCTTTGCAACCCACATATTCGAAGTCCTTCCTCATATGGATGCCCTTTTGCCAATTTCACCAGACAATTTCCCCGTCTTTGGACCTTTTCAAGAAGCACAATGTCTTTCTTTAGGTGCGGTCTCCATACTTGAACACAGTATTCCAAGTGTGGTCTAACAATAGCCTTATATAATAGGATTATGACGTCCTTATCTCCACTAGCAATTGTTCGATAAATCATTGATAAGACACCATGGGCCCTTCTTGCAACCAGTCTACAATGCTTGGAGAACTTCATATCTGACTGTGTCATAATACCCAAGTCCCTTTCCTCCACTACTGGCTTTAGTTCAACTCTGCCAAGTATATAAGTTATTTTGGAGTTACTGTTTCCCAGGTACAATACCTTACACTTTTCTGTATTAAAGCATAGCTGCCATTTTTCTGACTATCCGTGAAGTCTATCTAGGTCATTTTGAAGAAGCTCTGCTTAGTGACAATCATTAACTACTCTATCAATCTTTACGTCATTTGCAAATTTGGACATCACGCCCTCTATCCCTTCATCGATGTCATTTATGAAAATCAAAAACAACAGTGGTACTAATACTGATCCTTGTGGGACCTCACTTCTTACATCAACCCAATTTGAGAAATAACCATTTATCACAACCCTCTGTCTCTTGCCCTGAAGCCATCCAGCTGTCCATCAAAGGATTTTCCCTCTGATTCCAACCTGTATCCAGCTTATAAAGTAACCACTCATGTGGGACTGTGTCAAATGCCTTGCTGAAATCCAAATAAACAACGTCGAAATTATTTCCTAGTTATTTCCTAGTTAATCCAGTCTTGAGTGACCCTGTCAAAATACCTAACCAGATTAGTTAAACATGATTTTCCCTTTACAAAACCATGCTGAGTATCTTTCAGAATTCCATTTCTATCTAAGTGATCCTGAATTCCACCCTTGATCATAGTCTCCATGATTTTCCCTAATACTGAAGTTAGACTAACTGGCCATTAATTTTCTACTTCACTCTTAGAACTGGCCTTATGTATTGGAAATACGTTGGCCCTTTTCCAATCCAACGGAATCACTCCCGAGTCCAGTGATGCTCTCATAATTAGCCTCAATGGTTCAATGTACTCACTTGCCACCTCCCTTACACCACCAAATACGGAGGATGCGGAAAGGTCAGGAAATGACCACCGCATATCCCGGAGCAATATGGCCTTAGTTGCTAATGCTCCTAAAAAAAAAAAAAAAAAACCAAGCCACCTCCCTTAAGGTTAAAGGGTATATGCCATCAACTCCTGGAGCCTTACTAGCACTAAATAAACATGTGAAATTTCAACATCATTAATTACATTTTTTCAACTTCACTCCCATAATTTCTTATTGATGTAAAGGGTTTTTCTTCTGTAATTATATCGATGCAAATTAACTGTTGAATTCATCTGCAACATCAGCTGGGGTATCTAATACTTTCCCTTGTCCATTACATAAGGGTCCGATCTGGTTTGTCCTTCTCTTCTTTGCATTTATATATGTGAAGAATTCCTCATTTCCCCTGCCCCCTTTGCTCTCTTTGCCAGCAATTTCTCATCTGCCTTTGTCAGCCTAACCTTTTTAGTGGCATTATTACAGATCAATTTGTAGCTGTTATAGGCTTCAGTACTTTTTTATTGCTCTCTAACTTTTCCATGCCATCTTTTTTTGCTCAAGTAATCTAGCAACTTCATTATTCATCCAACTTGGAATCCCCATCTTGGATTATTTTTTTAATGGTATATATGCATTCAAGGCTTCTGTGATTAATGTTTTAAAGGTATACCATAATTCACTTGTATTTGCTGTCTGTAAGGTATCTTGTTCCAGCAATCAACCACCTGCTGGCTAAAGGCAAACTTCCGCACATCTATCCTACAAATGTCTTTCCTCAATTTGAATTTATGCCCTCTCAGGCGATTATTCCCAGCAAGAGGAAGAATCCCATCAGCATTGAGCATGCTCAAACCATTCAAGGCTTTATAAACCTTAATCAGATCACCTCACAGGTGCCTAGTCGCCAGACACTGTTATTTGCAAAACTTAAGTCTTTATTTGTAAGAGAAACCGCTTATTCCATTGTTTTCTGAGCAGTGCAGGTCTCAAGAGTAGCTCATAAAACTTCATATCTGCCTGCACAATTACCCCCAGGTCCTTTTCATTCTCTACCACTGTCAGTGTAGTACCACACAGTTGATACGTTAATCTGAGGTTACTGCATCCCATATGTAGTACTTTACATTTGTCAATGTTAAACTTCAGTTGCCACCGCTCAGCCCATCTGCTCAACTTTTCTAGTTGCTGTTGCAGCAGCATACTGTCATTAGTGTCATTAACAACCCTGCCGACCTTCGTATTGTCTGAAACTAGGACATTAAGCCTGATATACCACCATCAATATCATTAATAAATACAGAAAACAGCAATGGACCCAACACTGATCCCTGGGTGGGGACTCCACTAATAAAATTAGTCCACAGAGTAGTGTCCATTGATTACCACTCTCTGTCTTCTCCCACTCAACCATCCCTTTATCTATAGCAGCGATTTGCCTCTAATGTCACACTGCTCCAATTTGTGCAGCAGTCTTCCATGTGCAACAGTATCAAAAGCCTTTCTAAGATCCAAATATATGATATCAAAATTATTCTTTGTATCCAGTTCCTTTGTGACCACATCATAGTATCCAATCAAATTGGTCAGACAAAACTTCCTCTTAACAAACCCATGCTGTGTCCGAGCTATAACTGAAGTCTTGTCTAGATGAACCTGCAGTGCATCTTTAACCAGTGCCTCCATTAATTTCCCCAGAATAGAAGTTAAACTAGCAGGTCTGTAATTACCTGTGTCACCCTTTGATCCCCCTTTGTGGATTTGGGTCACATTTGCACATCTCCAGTGCTGTATATACATACAGGGTGGTTATAACTAAAATGTTTCACACTTTGGTCACCTTAGATGGTAAACCACAAATTGCCCAGCAGTGAAATTTGTAATTGACAGTGTCAAGACTATGCCTAAATTGCAAATGTGCTCAAAGCTCAGTATAGTTTGGCCAGTTGTTGCCTGAAGCATGTGTTGGGGAATGTTGGAATGTGTTTTGTGGTACTTTCCTTTGTGTCAGCCAGAGACTGAATATCACTTTGATAAACTCTAATATAACTGGACAGCTACCCTTGAGATAGCACCTTAACCAGAAATGACAAAAATTAGACCGAGAGAAAGCCAGGTGACTAAGCATTAGTAAAACATCATGAAATGTGATCATAGTCAACTGTGGTGATGATCACATGTGGTGGAATTGCATCCTTTATAAAAACATATGGACCCAAAAAATCTTTGTCTTGAAGAAGAGAATTCATATACCATTTGTTGAAGTCACAGTTTATGATTTCTTCTTTTCAAGGCTCTTTAAAGCTCACCATTAATGATGCTTATTTTGGTATCAAGTGCTTGAACCTCCTCAAAAAAGAATGGTCCAGTTCTGAAGTTTGCACTGACTCCACACAAACAGGAACATATGGACATTGGAGAGGAACTTTTTGAAAAAAAAATGTGGAGGCAATGTAATCCATCCTACAGCAAGTACAAACTAGTTGCAGTCAGGCTGCTAAGGGGGTTAGGTAAGCCAAAGCAGATTATGAAAAGTCTTTGGCTAAAAATACAAAGAATTCTCTATTTATGTTAACACCAGAAGGAAAGCATGAATAATATTGGCCCACTAGATATGAATGTCATAACTATTGATGATTCTATTCAGGTTAATGACAAGCTAAATAAATATTTTATATCTATATTCATGAAAAAGTTTTGGGGATGGGAACACCAGAAGTACATAAAGTTATAACTGGGAGCTAAATGATTTTCTTATAACTGAGAAATAAGTGGAAGAGAAATTTCAGAAGCTAAAGGTAAATAAGAAACCGTGGGTTGATGAGAGCTGTCTAGTTATATTAAAAGAAATGGCAAATTATGAGTAGCATCCTTGGATTCAGGGGATATTCCTATGAATTGAAGATGTGCAAATGAATCCCCTATTCACAGATGGGGATTAATTGTCTCCATAATATCCCTACAATTGCAAACATTGTAGGGATATTGGAGACATGGTTGTCACTCAAACATAAGGGAGGCAGAATTTGAATGTGGGGAGTGCAATGTGTAAAGAGAGAGAGAGAGAGAGAGAGAGAGAGAGAGGTTGTGCTCCTAGTTGAGAAGCATATAAAACCTGTGGCAGGGCATCCAGTTGGTGTGGCTGGCATTGCAATGTAGGGTAAGTGTGTGACTTAAGCATTGTCAAACAAAAATGAGAGGAGTGTGTTATAAGGCTAATGACTGTGAAGAGATTGTGAATGACTGCAAATAGCTAAACAAACAAACAAACAGAGTGTGCCAGTAAATCAGAATGTCTTATAAAGGGGGATTTTAATTTTCCAGATATCAGTATTAGTATTAGCAGTGGCCATATGGTGCAAGGAAGCCTATGGTTTATGCTGCATCAGCCAAAAAAATAAAATAAAATATTGACTGTAAATTGTGAATTGATCATTGACACACTAGCAGTACTCCTGAACTGATTATCAGCAGTGACTTCACATTCATTACGAATCTACAGAACCACTATGTGTCAGTCATCACAGTATTGATGTGAGATTTAATTAAAGATAAAACTACTGTTAATGGCAAAGGGAAGGGCTTTGGTTTAATAAAGGTGACTGCAGTGGTCTCAGGCAGTTTTTAAATTTTATATTGTGGCACTAACTGATGTCTGATGATGTTAAAATAGCAAATTCTAAAAGGGAAGCTTTCAGGAAAGAAATCATAGAAGCCACTAGTCTTTTTGTACCAATTAAGAGGTTCCGTTCGAGGCTTAGACCTACATAGATATCAGATGAACTGATGAGATTCATGACAGAAAGAAGAAAAATGTATGGGATGCATAAATTTCCAGAAGATACAGATGTGTATGGTAGATATAAACTATTCTGCATTCAAGTCACAAAGGAGGTCAGGCAAGCTAAGGCAGATTATGAAAAGTCTCAGACAAAGAATTAAAAGAAACACAGCAGAGATTGTTTTATTTATGTAAACAATAGAAAGAGTGGGGGATGAATCACATCGTGTTTTTTTTTTTTTTTTTAGAAAACATTAAGCACGAGAGGTAATAGAACCCATAGTACTTAGTACCAAGCATGGGATGAGAGTTGAGAAGATGAAAGAAGATACTTGTTGACATTACACTTGAATTTCTGTAGATTGTAATTTTCAGGAAATATGTATGAAGAAAGGTCCTTCCAGAAAACGGAAGTTGAATGAATAAATGAGGAAGAAGAAAAAGTTGGTTCTTTGAATTTAAAATTAGACCAGTAACAGAATGTTGACTGGTTGCAGCATGTGTTTGGACTGGTTTGGAAGAGAGAGAGAGAGAGAGAGAGAGAGAGAGAGAGAGAGAGAGAGAGAGAGAGAGAGAGAGAGAGAGAGAGAGAGTGGGAATTATAGAACCCAGTTCAGAAGAAAGAACAGTGCCCATGGAAGTATCTATAGAAAAGGCATGCAGCAGTAACATATTGTCAGTGAGACAGAGTGTGGAGAGACTTTGTAAGAGATGAGTAATTAATTAACCTCTTTTGAAGATAGATGCCTCAGAGAGAGGTTTTGGGGGGGAACTGCCCCAGATGTGGGAACAATATTCCACGGTAGGGCAGATTTGCGATTTGTGCAGAGTGAACAGTAGTTTGTAAGAAAAGTAACTGTGAGAGTGAAAGAGAAAACCCAGTTTTTTATATGTGGAGGAAGCAATATTTGTAATGTGCTTATACCAAGAAAGGTTAGAAGTGTGAGTAATCCCCAATAGAGATATATGATATTGTCTAGAAATTAGAGTGTCATTGAAGTTAAGCTTAGGAGCAGAAGAATCCTTTTTCTGAGGTATAAGAGAGGACTGAGTTTTAAAAGGATAGAAATCAGCTAAGTTATCTTTGTCTCACTGGAGAATTACTTGGAGATCAGCATTTAAGGAATTGGTAGTGGATATTTGAAATGTTGAAGCTGTTTGTGCAGCTTCAACTTCAAGTTTCTCAAACTGGATGGTTGAATGCAATTTGCCGTCATCATCAGCAAAATTATGGATAGGATTTCTGGTCAATGAAAGAAGGTCATTAATGTACAAGAGAAAAAGAGCGGGAAAAAGAACTGAACCATGGGGGAACACCAACATTATTAGAGATGTTAGAACACAAATAGTCATCTACCATCACCTGCAGTGTGCAGTCAGAGAGAAAACTGGATACCCAATTACAAAAAACAGTTGTCAAACCACAAGATGAAGTTTATTTAAAATACCTTTATTACAAACATGATTAAAAGGCTTTCAAATGTCAAGTGCAAATGCTTGAGTTTCACCAAACTTTTCCATCGAATTTGTCCACAGAAGGATAACATAATCTAGAATATCACCAGTCGATTGACGCTGTTGGTATCCATACTGGCAATTGTTGATCAGATGGGAGCTTTCTAGATAGTTTAAGAGTTGATGGTTAATTGATTTCACCATTACTATAGAAAGAGTAGAAGTAAGTGCAATGGGACGATAATTGGATTGGAGGGATTTGTCACCTTTTTATGAACTGGTTGGATATGAGAAAATTTCTAAGCAGAAGGAAAAATCACCTTTGGAATAAGAAAGTGAAACAAGGCGACGCAGAATGGGAGTAAGCTCAGTAGCACAGGTTTTGAGAACAAGTGGAGAAATACCATCAGGACCTGAAGCTTTCTTAGCATTAAGATTGTTCAAAATTCTTCTGACATCCTTCTGAGAGAAGACCACAGTAGGCATTTAATGGAGTGTACTGGGAATGGGGAGGTGGTTTACCAAGGTCATCAATATATGAGTTGGAAGAAAAGTAAGATGCTAGTAGGTCAGATTTATCTTCGGCTGAAATGCCAATAGAGCCATCTGGTTTTGACCGAGTTGGGAATAGAGATGGGCAAAAGTTGCGACCAGTATTTTGGCAAGAAACCAGAATGCTGGAATACCATTTGGACAAGATGCAAGTGTCTTCTCTTAGCCTGTTTGAAATCTAGTTTGGATTGATTAATAACTGTTTTACAATTGTTCTGACTTTGGTGTAGGCAGAAAATGAATCTGGAAATTTGGAAATACAAGCCAGTTGCAATATGCAATATGCAACATTCTTATTTTGAACAGCCTTAGCACATTTATTGTAAGAGCAAGGTTTAGATAAAGGACCAGATTTTAAGGTGGATTCAAAATAAAATGTTTTAAATCTTTTGATGTCAATCAAAAGATTGACATCAAAAGATTTAAAACAGTAATCCAACCAAGTAAAAGAAGGATATAATTCTTGCAGTTCATGCCATTTTGCATTCTTGTAAGGGCAAACAATATGAGGTTGAAAAGAGCCACAGAGAAAGGCACTATTGGAGAAGAGGCCATCACCAAGTTCTGATCTGAGCAGTTGCCTAGAGCAGCATTTCCCAAATTTTTTTAATCATGGAACACTTTTCATCTCACAATATATTTATGGAACACTTACGAAACACAAGTTTAGTGAGAGCCAAAGAACTGTTTGCTAATATTTTATTACATATGACACACTGTGCATCAGAAGCATCTTTATTTCCAACACATGTAAAGCAGAAATTCAAATAACTGTCATCATACTTTCGTTTTGGTCTTTTATTAGTTGGTTTCTGTTTTTTGACTTTGGAATTTTGGTGAACAAATTGCTGTGATTGTTCATCCTCACTGTAAAGTGTGACAACATTGTGTTTGTTTTCATTGACCACAGTTTCAATATTAGAGGTACTTGTTTCTAGTTTTAAAGTTCCTTTTTTCAACCAAAAATCCATGGTCATTTATTATAATAATAATATTTTGAAATACTGATAATTATCAAAAAAAATTTATATAATTAAATGTTTAGCTATAATATTGATTCACTTCTCCCTCTTCTTCAATCCATGTGCTCCAAGCTAAATTGCATATGAATGGCATATTTGATCATACATTGGTACTTTTTTGTAGATGTCATTACCTCTATGCATACTTTTCTATGCAAAAGCCTGCCAAAATAGTGTTCCTCGGTCTATTTGATTATTAATCTATGCCAGTATAGTAATAACCAAAAAAAAATTACATTAAAAATTATAATGATACAAAAGCGGTGTATGCTAGAAATATGAAAAATTTATTTATTTTTTAAAAATTATTAATTACGATTTTCCATGGAACACGTGTTCACATCTCACGGAACACAGTTTGGGAAACGCTGGCCTAGAGGACCACTCACGTCAACCATGTACTTGGAAAGGTTGTTTGTGAAAAAACAATTGAGAGTGTTGGCTAAATGGTTAGTATTGTCTGGCATTCTGGTAATCATTAGTAATTGCAAAATCCTCAGCATTTCAACAATCTGGGTCTGTGTGACAAGAAAATGGAAGCAAGCTGGAGCTGTTCACAAGATAGGATAAGGTGAGATAAGGAAGATTATCGCACCATTAGGAAAGTTGGACTGAAGAAAGTCAAGTTTCAAAGGGTTCCAAGTGATTATTGGAATTGGGAGAACGAATGAGGTAACAGATGAACTTGACAGAATGTGGTAGAGATAGTTTAAACCAGAGGATGTTAAAAAGAGTTGATTCAAAATTACTCTGTCTCTAACAGGGAATATCAGAACAGACATGCACAAGTACTACTTTTGAAGCAAAAGGAATCATTCAATGAATAATTCAGAAAACTGAGATGAGCAGTGATTGAATCAATTCTGTCAGAAAAATTATTTGAGGTTTGGCAGACTGTAAGTGGGAATAAACATCATTCAGATTGGAACTGAGACCATGTATATTTGTGAAATTAAAGAGGAAGTTTTTGGGAGGTTTAGCTCTTTTCACAGATAAGTTTGTTCTGTTGGTTTGGCAAATCATGATATTCAGTAGTAAGAAAAGATGGGGAGAACACGTTTTATGAAGTAATGAAATTTTTGGATATGGCTTACACATGGTAAGAATATACCCAGCTCCTTGACATAATGTGGCCTCAACAATGCCCCCCCCCATATACACACTACTCGGACTCCATTCAGTCAGGGGCGGATTTAGGCATGGTCTTTATGGGCTGCAGCCCAGGGCCCCGTTCAATCAAAGGCCCCCCCCTTTGTGGTCAGAAAAATAAAAATAAAAACAATTTAAATTAAAAATTTAAGAAAAAATAAATTATACAAAATTTTTTCGTACCTAGATAAAGTTTAAATCGTTGATTCGCAACACTATTGGATTTGAATAAAATATCAAACATCAATGTTTTAAATGACAGTAAATAGTAAATATGGCTCTGTCTTCTATCGCCTCTGTCGGTAGTCTGTAAAATCGAAATATACTTTGTCAATTTTCAAATAATGTGGCAATGTCGGAATGGGAGTGCAAGTCTAGCTCCTCTAAAGAGTGTTAGCTTAGCGTAGCTCTCATCATTTGACATTTGAGGTTATGTATAGTATAGTACAGTATAGTTGACTATTAAATAGTCATTCGTTCGGTGAAGTGTACTGTTCAGGTGCTTTGTTTCTTCACTGATAAGTATCGGCAAAGTTTACTAAATACTAAATAAATATAAGTTAAATCATTCTCCGGAAATCTTTTGCCGGCACGTAAATTCAATTGTTTTTTGCATTTCCTAGAAATGAGCCATAATAAAAATAACTGGACACCGTTTAATTGAAGTAAGTGGAAGGCACTAGTAAGTAGCGTAAGCTATAAGCTTGCCTACTTGACAATGACAACTAACCTAATATGGTAGTGGATTGTTTTTTTAGGTTTTTTTTATTTCTTTTCAGATTAAATAGATACCTAAAAAAAATGTCTGGTAGAAAATATAAAAGTGGAGCTGAAAAACGAAAAATAGAATTAAATAGAGAAAAAGAAAGAAGTAAATGTGCCAAAATTTTAAATTTTTTTTGTATTGGAAAATAAAAATGAGAATCTAAATGATATAGGTGCAGTAATAATGAAAGAGAGAATAACTTAACCGAAGAGAAACAGAAAAAACAACAAAATGTATATAACAATAACGAAGAATTACTAGAATCACAACTGAGAACCTCTAAAAACAATGTTGACGTTGACGGACATTCAGTACCAGACAAAAATATACAAGAACTAGATGACGACCAGTTTCTTGAAGTGATAAAGAGGCAGAAGAGGTTTTAGAAAATGCAGAGTTGCTTGCTAAATATGTTGACGTAGGTTCGTGGCCTACACAGTTAAATGATAATTTTATTAATCACTGTCTCTCACATGAAATGACTTATTTCCAAAATAAAGATCCAAAGAATAAGGAATTACAAAGAACAAAATAGATCATTTTCAAATAAGTATTTTATGAAAAAAATTAAAAATGGTCAATTACTGGAAAGATCTTGATTGTGCTATTCTACCAGTATGGGAAGTGTTCTTTGTCTAGTCTGCAAACTTTTCTCCAAAATCCCTTCTCAACTGGATTCTCTGACTGGAAACATATAGGACCTTGTTTAGAAAGTCACGAAAATTCTAATGAACATAAGAAATCATTGTTAGTATGGTTAGCACGTAAAGAAAATAAGTCTGTTATTGACAAGCAGTTGCAGGAGCAACTAAGAAAAGGTACAGAATATTACCACAATGTCCTAAAATGTAAGTGTATTTCACCACTGCATTATTGCAGTGGTGAAATACAGTGGTTTTTAACTGTAGATGTTCCTGTTCAGGTTGCTAATGAAATGAATGGGTGTTTTCCCTCTACTTTCACACATGAGAAATTCTTTAGGCAAGGGAATGTGTGAATGTTTGAAGCAAAACACCAAAAAAGCCACCTAGGGTGGATGGAATCTATCCAGTTTTAGTAAGAGAGGTAGCAAAGGAAGTTAGCAAACTTCTAGCCATAATTATGACTGCACCCTTGAATTCAGGGGAGGTTCGTGTGGACTGGAGAAATGTGAGTTTATCCTTAGTTCACTAAGGGGATGGTATCAAAGAGTAATTATGTAATTACAGAACTATTAGCTTTAATTGTGTTCCCAGGAAAATAATGCGATCCCTGGTTAAAGAAGTAATGTAGGACTGCCTAGACAGGAGTGCAGTTATACTGTGGTGATAGCATGGATTTGTTAAGGGGCAGTCTTGGCCGACTGGATACTATGATGTGGTAACAAAGGAAATGGATGCAAATATAATTTTGATATTATATACTTTGATTTCAGAAAAGCTTTTGATAGTGTGGCACATAAGAGCCTGCTGCACAAATTGGAGTATTTTGGCATTATGGGCAGGTTACAGTTATGAATAAAGGGATGGTTGAGTGGGAGAAGATAGCAAGTTGTTATCAATGGGCCCTACTCTTTGTGAACTGTTGTTATTAGTGGAGTTTGCCGTGGTTCACTCCTGGGCCCATTGTTATTTTTGGTATTTAGTATGATGTGGATGAAGACATATCAGGCTTATTGTATAAACTTGCAGTGAGGCAAAAGGTTGGCAAGGAAATAACAGTAATTAGGATATGCTACTGCAACAAGATCTAGGAAAAATTAGGCAGATGGGCTAAGAAGCAGCAGTTGAAGTTTAACATTGACAGTTGCAAGGTACTACATGTGGGTAACAGTAATTCCAGATTAATGCACAACTGTGTGATACTACACTCAAAAAGACCTGGGAGTAAATTGTGCAGTCAATACAAATTTCTCTGAGCAGTGCAGACTGGCTGCCAGAACAGCACATGATTTCAATTTAAATACAATTTAATTGATTAATTGAATTGATTAAATCAATTATTAATAATTTTATTTTTAATAATTTAATTTTATTAATTGTCAATTGATAAATTAACTGAAATGCAATTTGTAGAAATATCTTTATAATCTTTCTTGATAATAGCATCCTTATGTATCCTTCACCAATATCATTGCTCTTCTCTGCATGCATTCCAACAGATCCACATCCTTCCTAAAATAAGTCCTCTAGACCTGTATGCAGTACTAAAGATGTGGCCTAATCATTGCCTTATACAGTGGGATAATCATCTCCTTATCCTCTAGCAAAACTACATTGACAAAAAGGAGTTTTTGTCAGTGTAGTTTTCCAAAGGCATCCAATTAACATGAGTGATCAGTGCAATGTTGAGTCAGTTTGGTGTGATATAAGCACTGAGAAAACAAAATTGAAAGTATGTGTGTGTTTATAGGCCTAATGACTGTGATAAGTATACAAACAGCTATACAGAGAAATAGAGTGGACCAGTAAATCAGAATATCTTATAATGGGTGATTTAATTTTAATAATTTTCCAGATGTTGACTGGAATTTGTTGGTTGGTCACTCACACACTGGCAAGACTTTTGTAGATTTATGGGATGACTGTTTTCTCCAGCAGCATGTTAGAGGAAGCAGTACTCTTGATCTGGTTATCAGCAACGATTTCTACAAGCTTTAAGAATCCAGATAAATGACTCACTGGTGGCAGTGATCATAGTGTACTAATGTGGAATTTTATTAAAGACAACTTATTATGTTAAGGGTAAAGGGAAAGGCTTTTGCTTTCGTAAAGGTGACTGCAGTGGTCTCAGACAGTTTTTAAATTTCATCCATTGGAACCAACTGATGATACCAACAGCAAATTCTAAATGGGGAAGCATTCAAGGAAGGTAATCCTAGCATTCAAGGGTTAGACCTAAATGGATGTTAGCTGTTGAGAGTTGTGGCAATGTGTGCAATGCATATAAATTATATCAGGTGATACAGAACATTATGGTAGAAATAAACTAGTCTGTAGTCAGGTCATAAAGAAGATTATGCAAGCTAAGGCAGGTAATAAGAAGTCTCTGGCAAAGAATACAAAGAACAGCAGTAAAGGCTTCTATGCTTTTATTAACAGTACAAGGAAGGGGTTGAATTGAATCACATTGGGCCATTTGATGGCAGTGGGTTAACTGTTGATGGCCCTGCTTAGGTTGCTGACAAATTGAATAGGTAATTTGCATCTACATTCACACATGAAGAAATCTATAGGGAAGGGGATGCCAGAAGTTTATCAAACTCTAACGTGGAGCTAAATGATTTTGTGTTAACTGAAAGGAAAGTGGAAGAAAAATTGTTGAAGCTAAATGCAAGAAAGGCACCTTAGGTGGATGGGATCTAACCAGTTTTATTAAGGGAGACAGCAAATTAGGTAAGCAAACCCTTACCCATAATTATGAGGGCATCCTTGGATTCCGGGGAGGTTTCTGTGGAATGGAGATATGCGAATATATTCCCAATTCACAAAGGGGGGGGGAGATCAAAGGGTGATGTGAGTAATTACAGACTTATTACTGTAACTTATGTTGCTGGGAAAATAATGGAGTCATTGGTTAAAGAGGTAATGCAGGACCATATAGACAAGAATGCAATTATACTGCAATTGCAGTATGGATTTGTTAAGGGGCAGTCTTGTCTGACCAATCTGATTGATATTATATTGCCGTGACCAAGGACAAGTATATGATATCAAAATCATTTCGATATCATATACTTGGATTTCAGGAAGGCTTTTGATATTGTTGCAAATAAAAGACTGTTCTACCAACAGGATAAATGTGGTCTTAAGGGCAAGTTACTGCTATGGATAAAGGGATGGTTGAGTGAAAGAAGACAGAGAGTAGCTATCAGTGTGCACTGCTTTTCATGGACTAATATTATTAGTGTAGTCCCTAAAGGTTCAGTGCTGGTTCCATTGTTGGTTTCAATATTTATTAATGTTACACACTGCTTCAACAAGATTAAGGAAAATTAGGTTGAAGGGCCAAAGAATGGCAGTTGAAGTTTAACACTAGCAATATGGCACTGCATATGGATAGCAGTAACTCCAGAGTAAATTATCGACCTCATGATACCTCAGTACTACACTGAGGGTAGCAGAGAATGAAAAAGACCTGGCGGTAACTGTGCAGTCAGACATGAAATTCTCTGAGCAATGCAGACATGCTGTAATGACAGCTCATAGGGTTTTGCCAATGATATACAGTAAGTGGCAGGGATAAGGAGGTAATTATCCCTTTGTATAAGGCCATGGTTAGGCTGCATCTTCATTACTGTATACTGGTCTGGTGGCCTCACTTTAGGAAGGATGTAGATCTGCTGGAATAGATGCAGAGAATGGAAAACAGAATGGTGAAGGGAACAAACAGGTGCTCTTACTGAGAAAGGGTTGAGTTCTGCAAATTGCAATGTTCGGAGACTAGACATCTGCAGAGAGAGACCTGATTTAGGTGTGTAAAGTTTTGAATGGATTGAGTAAGTTAAAAGTTGATTGCATTCTTCCTCTTGCTGAGTCTATATACATGATGGTACATAAACTCATGTTGAGGAAGGATATTCGCAGGATGGATGTGCAAATGTTCGGCTTCAGGCAGCAGGGTTGATTCTTGGAATAAACTTCTATCTGTTTTTGTGGAAATGGGTGGTTTCAGTAAATATGTACCTTCCAGTCAACATCTGGAAGACCTAGACCAAATTCTTGGAGGGTATAGATGGGTGAAGTGTGTAGGTTTTTTTTTTTTTTTTTTGGCTGATTCCTTATACGCTTGGATTTCTTGCATCATTTGCTGCTACTAATAATAAATACACTTGGTGAGAGATCTGCTTTTGAAATTCATACTAAAAGCTCAAAAGTAGGTCACTAAGAGTTTATTGACCTACTTTTGAAATCATATATTTGCTTACATCAATAGAAACTATTAAGAACCTAAAATTATAAAAATAAAACAATATACTTAATGCAGAAAAATTATACAAAGATATGCTTTCTAAAATATTCTACAATAGAATATTTAAGGTATTAAATTTCACAGTAATTTAAAACTCTCCAAAAAATCTTCACTCAGTTAAGTACATATTTGCTCAAAAACCAGCTTATGACAAGAATGTGAGGAGACTTCCGCACTCTTCAGGAGCCAAGGCAAGAATTAGTATTGGTATTGGTAAATGATATAAGGAAGCAAGTTTATATAGTATTGGCCAAAAAAAAAGCCTTCCCACATTACCTGTCCATCCCCTTTAATAATTTGGCTAATTCTTCTTTGAATTTATTAAACTACCTACTTCCACAACACCAGATGGGAGCTTGTTCCAACTGTCAGTCACCAACTGGCTGAAGGCAAATTTCCAAACATCTATTCTGCAATTGTTTGTTTCAATATTTATTAATGTTACACACTGTTTCAACAAGATTAAGGAAAATTAGGTTGAAGGGCCAAAGAATGGCAGTTGAAGTTTAACACTAGCAACATGGCACTGCATATGGATAGCAGTAACTCCAGAGTAAATTATTGACTGTACGGTATTACACTGAGGATAGCGGAGAATGAAAAAGACCTGAGGGTAACCGTACAGTCAGACATGAAATTCTCTGAGCAATGCAGACATGCTCTAATGACAGCTCATAGGGTTTTGCCAATGATATACAGTAAGTGGCAGGGATAAGGAGGTAATTATCCCTTTGTATAAGGGATAATTACCCTTATACAAAGGTATAATTATACATCCCATTCAGCTCTCTGCAGGAGCCTAGTTTCCAGATTTTGCAATATGCAGAACTGTACCCATTTCTTCCCCTTCACTGATCTCGTTACTCTTCTCTGCACCCATTACAACATATCTCCAGCCCTTCCTAAATTGACGCATCTACATTCTATGCAGTACTCATGATGTGGTGTTACCATTACTTTATGTAGCAGAATAATTACCTCCTTATCTTGGACAGCATAATTTTTGTGTATCATTCAAAGAACCTCATGAGCATTCCTACTAGCCTGCACTGCTCGGAGAACTTCATGTCTAACTACACAATTCCCCCCCCCCATTAGTTCCCCTCTACTTTTAGTGTAGTTCTACAGAACGGAAATGTTAATCACTGTTACTGCTACCCATATGCAGTTTCTTGCATTTGTCAGCACATCTGTCTAAATTTTTCCCTATCTTGTTTCAGTAGCATATGGTCACAAACTTAGACATTAATCCTGATTTGCTTTCTTCAGGATCATTAATAAATATTAAAAAGAACTATGGACTCAACACTGAATTCTAGGGCACTCCACTAATAACATTAGTCCAAGAAGTGTAGTAGTGCCTATTGATAATCACTCTGTTTTCTCCTTCTCAACCATCCCTTTATCCATAGTAATTGCCTGCACCAAATGCCACACTGCTCTAATTTGTGCAGCAGTTTTTTATGTGGAACAGTACAACAGTTTTTCTGAAATCTAAGTATTTGGTGTCAAAGTTATTTTTTGTATCCAGTTCCTTTTGTTATAGAACTCAGTCAGATTGGTCCAATAAGATTGGCCCTTATCAAATCCATGCTATGGCTGCTGTATAACTGCATTCCTATGTAGATGGTCCTGCATTACTTCTTTAACCAGTGACTATTATTATACCTAGAACTAAAATCCAGCTTAAAATCCAAGTTCACACATTTCCTGACTGTGAATTTGGGATATATTTGCACATCTCAAATCAGTAAGGATGTCTCTTGAATACAAGGAAGAGATCCCCTACTAAGTTGAGGTTAAGGATTTGCTTATCTCTTTTCCTGCTTCTATTAATGTAATTGGATAGATCCCATAAGTCTCACTTGCCACAAGTACTTTTAGCCTCAACAGTTTCTCTTCCTGTTTCTCAATTATCACAAATTCATTTATTTCCCGGTTATAACTTGATTTATTTCTGGTATTCCCATTTCTAAAAATTTATTTTTAATAGTTATGCCATTCATATCTAGTGGGCCAATATGGTTCACCTCTTTCCTTCTAGTGTTAACATAAAGAATTCTTTGCTAATTCTCTTTGCATTCTTAGCCATGGACTTCTCATAACCAGCCTTAGCTGTTTTGTATTTACTCTATCTGTTTTTGTGGAAATGGGTGGTTTCAGTAAATATGTACCTTCCAGTCAACATCTGGAAGACCTAGACCAAATTCTTGGAGGGTATAGATGGGTGAAGTGTATAGATGGGTGAAGGTTTCTGTTTTTCCTGCTGATTTATAATCATTCCATGCATTTTTTTCCCTTTATTGCTATTCTCATCAGTTCATTGGCATTTATTTAGGTCTTAACCAGAAATAATATTTCTTGATTAGTATTAAAAGCTTAGTAGCTTCTCTGATTATTTCCCTGATTTCTTCCCATGTTAGAATTTTCAGGTAGGTAATAACATCTGTTGGTCTTACCTACCGGAATGTAAAAATTGTCTACAACCACCGTAGTTGCTGCTGAGAAAGTAAAATTACTATGTACCTTTATAAGTTTCATCAAACCAAGTGGATTATTATGAGGCTAATGCTGAAAATTAAGCTATGCTATACTTATGATCTAGTTGTTATATCACAGCACATAAGGAATTCTTAATATATGATTAGTCATTCTATTAATATACAATACTGTTATGGACTTGCATCTTACGCTTCTTTTCTGAAATAGTCACATAATTTAGTTTGCCGTAACTGCAGCATTTTTCAGTACATAATTCTTAATGGTGGTCAAATGCAGTAAATGAAGATGTTTACTATCATTCTGACAATCTAACCATGCTATCACTTCAAAAATGTTTTCAAGCACTTTGTTAATTTCTGGTGCTTTTTTCTTTACACAAGTCATCCACATTGTCTTCTGAATCACTCTCTGTGCTACTTGCTTTTAGTTTGTTGATTGTCTTCCCACTGTTCACAGAGGCTGCAATTTCTTCCTCGCTCAGGTGCAACTGGAGCTTCTACACCATCTCAATCCAAGTAGCCAGGTCAATTTTCCAAGACTGCCATCAGGTATGTTACAAGCAGCCTTTGCTTCTTGCTTCTTGTTCTGAAAGTACTTCTAGTTCAAGGTTGTTATTAGTGATCTTTTCTTACCTAATACATTTTTTTCCCAGTAGTTTTCAATTGCTGTTAAGCTTACTTTTTCCCATGCTAATCCAGTATTGTATGCAATATCTTTCAGTGTTAATGTTTTCAGAAATTCTATAACTTGAATTACTGAATTCACAGCTCCAGCAGATAGCTCACCACAGTAGCAGGCTTTGAAGGCTCAAATAATGTCATAATATCCATAGTCTGAATTATGCAATTGTGTTCCTTGGCAGAAACATGACTCAATTGTTGAGCCACTCATGATCTTGCCATCTTTCAATTTCAGGACATCAGCCAAAGGATGAGCTAAGCAGTGATCCAGTAGTAAAGGGGCCTTTTCTTCAAGTTTTTTGGAAAGTAAGTGATGTCTCACCAATGGTACAAACTCACTTTCAAACCTTGAAGCAACAATATCGCTCGTCATTCAAGCGCTGAGCTATTTTTATAAATCACAGGTAAAGATTTCATGTTGCAGTGCTTACACTGGGGACTATAGCTTTTACCAATGCGCAATGGTTTAGCTTGTGATTTCCAATATCCAGTCTTGTTTGCGCACTGTAACATAGTAATTCACTCTTTATTTTCATTCTGATTTTGTTTGGTGCCTTTTTAACATCCAGTGGCTTTCTAGAGCGAAGTTTGTAGAAATTCAGGAGACTCTTCTGCTACTGTAGTGTCACCAATGCAGATTCACCTACAAGACTAACTGGGATATCCCACGATGAACTTTCCATTTCCAAAGCCGTCCTTCAGAAGATTTAAATGTATCATCATCTCCACCAAGCATTTTGTGAAATTTAAGTGTCCATGCTTTCAGAATTGCCCCCCTTTATCGGTACGGGTTCACTATGCTTCTGTAGAAACCACTTGTGTCAGCATTGGTCCACATCACTTTTCACAAAGTCCAATTTTCTTTTTTTGGAGGCCTACTTTATCTTCTATGGAGTCTTGGAGTCTACAAATGAACACAGTTTTTCTGACTCTTTCATCCAACTGCAGATTGTTCCTTCTGGAATTCCACTCATAAAATATACTGCATTTTGTTTTGCCACTTTTAACTTTTTTCTTTTGGTGGCCATCACTTTGGTCTTACTGATTTACTAATTTTTCCCTGTATTTATTTCTGACTCCCTAGCATTTACAGTGTTTGGAAAAAACTAAACGAAAACCAAACTGTCTGGTCTATCATAGTGCCAAAGTGAAGTGATGTATCTCCATAAATCACTTGCCAGTTCATTTATATTTTTGTCTAGTTTAGCCCTTAGTAGTTTTGCTATCCTGAGTGTTACTTTTAATTGAAGAAAGAATGTCATGTACTGTTGTCTACAAAAATTTACTTTGTAACTAATGTAGGCTTGATGAATTGTAGCCATATTCCCCTCCAGCGGTAGCTGTTTGTAATTAGTGTTCCACCGATATACTCTTTTATTACATCTCTAGTTGAGGGAAGAAACTGTGTGTCTACAGTAATTAGTCTCTGATGAGTCCTGTAATATACAAAATTACTCTGCAACAGAATACTGAATATGTAGAATCGTATATACAGCCACTTTTAGCAAATTTCCCCTCTTGGAAATATGGTAGTAAGATATACAGTAGTTATGAGTGTACAGGCAGTTCTCGCTTTACGAGTTCCCGGGTTTTCAAGTTTTTTTTCCGAAGTATCAACAAAATTGAAAATATGAACATTAATTGCAAAAAATGAATGTTAAACATTCATAAATACCGCATTCCAAACTATGTGCATAGCTAGACAGTACAGTGTACCCCACTTTACAATATTAATCAGTTCCAGAGATACCATCGTATTGTTAAAATATCGTAATGTGAACCCAATAACACATTGTTTTTTGGTAATTCGTTTCATCTCGGAAGTTGAAATTTTTGCTGTATAACTAAGCTATTTATCTCTCTAAAATGTAATTTTTAAGGTCACACTTGTGACCTTAAGGCCATATAAAAGGTCATGAGCATGGTTTGTAAATTGTATTAGTTACCAATTCAAATCAAA
This sequence comes from Mastigoproctus giganteus, assembly GCF_048544385.1. Lineage (NCBI taxonomy): Eukaryota > Metazoa > Arthropoda > Arachnida > Uropygi > Thelyphonidae > Mastigoproctus > Mastigoproctus giganteus. The sequence goes on along the minus strand of NC_143584.1, from coordinate 106,691,596 downwards.
ATGCACTACACTTTCATTGTTATCATATGTTCCGTTACAAGAATCAGTTTTAAACGCCTTTGTAATATTTTTCTAAAGCACATTTCTGGAGGTCATGACCATAAAACAATAAAAACAATTTGCACTTTCCGGTTTATTGGGCTTTTCTGTTACTGCAAGCAATTATAAACGGGTAGTAAACTCGATCTCTTTGCACTTGCGAAAATACCGATAGCTAGAATTGTGTGGTTTTTACGTTATTATGGTGAAATGTGTTTCCCCTTTACTGAAATCTTCAATCGTATAAAAAACATAAATTTTCAGAATCTTCTCTTCATTCCTTTTTTTTTTAAGCTTCGTACACGCGAATCGTGTTAGTTGCAATTCGTGTGTGCCATTAAAAAAATGCTTATGCATGCAGTCATGAAATTTATAATTAAAAGAGAAGATTACTTGGAAACAAATGCTTCTTGAAACATTTCTGAAGAAGACAACTCCTTATGCAACAAACCAACGAGTGCCGAACCAATGAGTAATCAACGAGTGTGCATTTAGTTGATGATGATGAAGAATAAACGTTCTTTAACATTTGTAAGTCGTAAATAATTCTCTATTATTATAATTTGTTTGATTTTACAGGCTACGTTTTCATTTCTTTTGTTTAAACAATGATTGACAAATCAATCATTGTTTAAACATAAACTAATTAGCTAACTAATTTCATTGTTGAGAACGTAACCCTTATTGTTAACCTTATGTCTATGGGAAATAAATACCCACTTTACGAGTTTTCACTTTATGAATGCACGCTAGGAACGAATTAACTCAAAGTCGAGAACTACCTGTATACGGCATTCACTTTTTCCAGTTTTCAATATGAAATTGCCAGTTCTTTGAACAAACTTATTTTTTTCCATTATTCGTTTGGGGACATAGTCATGCCCATGGTATAACTGAAAACACAGTATGAAGAAGTGCATTGTATCAAGGTTGCACTGTATTTATTGTTTTATTGTAAATAGCAGTTTTTGAAGTTATATTTATTGTATTAATTAAAGTTATTTATTGTTAATTAAGTAAAGTTCTTTTTATTATTTTTATTTTATTAAAGTTATTTTCTGTAAATTTTTTTTATGAATACCCCAATTATGAGAATTTTTAGAAGGAACCTATAGTACTTAATACCATACATGGGCTGAAGGTTGAGAAGATGAAAGGAGATATGTGTTGACATTATGCTTGAATTTCCATAGATTGTAATTTTCAGGAAATGCATAGGAAGGAAGGTTGTTCCATAAAACAGAAGTTGAATTAATAAACGAGGAAGAAGAAAAGTTGGTTCTATGAGTTTGAAGTTAGACAGTAAAAGGATGTTGAGTGGTTGTATTCAGCATGTGTTCTGACTGCTTTGGAAGAGAGAGAGAGAGTGGGAATTATAGAAGCCAATTCGGAAGAACAGTGCCCATAGAGGTATCTATAGAAAAGGCAAGCATCAGAAACAGAACGCCTATGAGAGACTCTGTTAGAGATGAGTCAATAATTAACATAACTGCCCTTGTTTGAATGGAATCTAGAAGCCTGAGAGGGGTTTTGGGGACATCACCCCAGATGTGTGAACAATATTCACGGTAGTGTGGATTTGCAATTTGTACAGAGTCAAGAACTTTTTGAAAAAAAAAAGTAATGCTAAGAGGGAAAGAGAAAAACCCAGTTTTTTAGATTCAGAGGATATAATATTTGTATATGCTATTATACAAATATTAGAATACAGAGATTATTAAATATTATTATACAGAGATTAGAAGTCAGGGTAATCCCCAATAGAGATATACGATCTTGCCTAGAAATCAGAGTGTCATCGAAGATGAGCATAGGAGCAGAAGAAGAAACTTTTTTGTGAGATATAGGACAGGACTGAGTTTTATTAAGGATTGAAATCAACTAAGTTATCTTTGCCCCACTGCAGAATTCCCTGGAGATCAGCATTTAAGGAATTGGTAGAGGGTTTTCAAAAAGTTGAAGCTGTTTGTGCAGGACAAGTTTTCTCAAACTGGAAGGTGGAAGCAATGTGCTTTCATCAGCAAAACTATGGATAGGATTTCAGGTCAATGGAAGGAAGTCATTAATATACAAGAGGAAAAGAGAGGGAGAAAGAACTGAACTTTGGGGAACACCAGCATTAGTGGAAAAGTTAGAAGACAGAGAGCCATCTGCCATCACCCACAGTGAGCAGTCAGAGAGAAAACTGAATACCAAAATACAGTTGGCAAACCATAATGTGGAAGCTTATTTAGAAGGCCTTTATGCCAAACATGATCAAAAGGCTTTGAAATGTCAAGAGCAACTGCTTGAGTTTCATCAAATGTTTCCATTGAATTTGTCCATAGATGGTTAACATAAGCCAGAATATCACCAGTGCATTGCCAATGATGGAATCCATACTGGCGATCATTAATCAGATGGAAGGTTTTTAGATAGTTTAAGATTTCATGGTTAATTGATTCATTTCTCCATTACTTTAAAAGGAGTAGAAGTAAGTGCAATGGTTCAATAATTGGATGGGAGGGATTTGTCACCCTTTTTAGGACCTGGCTGGATATGAGCAAATTTTAAAGTAGATGGCAAAACACCTTTGGAATAAGAAAGTGAAAAAAGGCTATGCAGAACAGGAGTAAGTTCAGGAACACAGGTTTTGAGAACAAGTGAAGAAATGCCATCAGGATCTGGACCATTCTTAGCATCAAGATTGCTCAAAATCCTTCTGACATCCTTTTAATGGAAGACTACAGGAGGCATTGAATGGAGTGTACAGGGAATCATAGGAGGTGGTTTACAAAGATCACCAATACACAAATTAGAACAAAAGTAGGATGCTATCAGGTCAGCTTTACCTTTGGCTGAAGTGGCAATAGAGCCATCTGGTTTTGAGAATAGAGATGGATAAAAGGTGTTGCCAATAGTTTTGGAAAGAGACCAGAATGATCGACTACCATTTGCAGAAGCAAGTTTTCCACTCTTAGCATGTTAAAAATCAAGTTTGGACTGATTAATAACTGCTTTACAATCGTTGTGAGCTTTAGTGCAAGTAGAAAATGAACCTTGGGGAACACCAGCATTAGTGGAAAAGTTAGAAGACAGAGAGCCATCTACCATCATCCGCAGTGAGCAGTCAGAGAGAAAACTGAATACCAAAATACAGTTGGCAAACCATAAGATGAGATTTGAATACAGGCCAACTACTATATGCAACTTTCTTATCTTGAATAGCTTTAGCACATTTATTGGAAAATCAAGGTTTAGATAAAGGATGAGATTTTAATGTGGAGTGTGGAATAAAGGATTTCTTATCTATGAGAATAATTTCACTGACACGATCTAAGAAAACATTGACATTAGAAGATTTGAAACAGTAATCCGACCAAGGAAGAGAAAAAAGAAATCTTGCAGATCCTCCTATTTCGCATTCTTGTAATGCCAAACAACATGAGATTGAGAACGGCCACAAGAGAAAGACTCCATTGGAGAAGAAACCATCACAAGTTGTGATCTGAGGTGCTTAGAGGACCACTCTCCTTGACCGTGTACTTAGAAATTGAGGCTGCATAGTTAGGATTGTCTGATGTTCTGGTAGGTAAATGAACAATCCGTGTGAGGTCATTAGTAATTGTAAAAGTTACAGCATCTTGACCAACTAGGTCTGTGTGACTATATTGAAAAGTTCAAGTTTAAGAATGCACATCCACAAAGTTGAAGTTTGAGTTAAATGGCTGGATAGTGGTGATCCTTCTCCCAGGGGCAGGGGGGGGGGGTGGTAATGCCTGCCGTGGCCTGCTTGTAAAGATGGGTAGGTACAGCTAAGGATCAAAGTAGTGTAAGAATGGTTAATATTTGAAATGTGAGAAAATAAGTGTGAGCGTTCAGTTCATATGAGCTGAACCTCACACGTAAAGGTGATGATATGATCAGCAAATATTTTTGCATAGTTTCTGTTTAAGCATATCCTGTGTTTGTAAAAACTGTTTCTTCTTTTAAAAAACTGCAGGCCATGAGCCTTGTGTTGTCATGGCCTCTTGCCTGAATTTGTTATCATGGCTCTTGTCTTGAATTCACCTCTTCCATTTCTTGAACAAAATTCCAGACAGTTTCATATTCACCTTTAAGCCATGGCTTCTTCTTGACATCACATCCATAACTGAAAAGTCAAGCCTCAATTACCCATCCCTAATATTATTAGCCCTGATATTTATGTTATCACCTTCTGATAAGATGGTAATTTATCTACAAAACATTGACTTTGGCTCCTGGAGACATATCCTGATCCTATTTCTTCTATCTGTGTAGTGTGAAATATTCCATGTTTCCCTGAGGGAGAGTTGCCAAGAATAATACTTCCTGTGCAAGGAAGTATTACTTAAGTTTTTTTTTTTTTTTAAATTCACTTCAGCCATCAGTACGCTGAGTTTCTTCACCCTTCGTTCGCAACCATTTTATATCTACCAACTCAAAAGTATTACTGTGTTACTATGAATGATTACTGTGTTACTATGAATGAAACCAGAAAATAAAAATATAAATGAGTTAAACCAACAGGTTGTGTTAAATTGATTATGGATTTATGGCTATCTTTACCAGAGAGTGGTTACCAAACATTATGAATTTCTTTGTATATAGTTGGATTTAATCTCATTTTTAAAGACATGTGGAAATCAGTATGTTTAGATCAGGGGTCGCCAAACCTTTCACAGTGACTGGCTGCTTTTGGTATTAAGAAAATTATCGTGGGCACCAAAGAATACTGCATATGTAAGGAGGGGGTTGACATTAAAAGATTAAACTAGAAAATGCTTTTATTAGATAGTCTGTTATACATAATATTATTATATGATTCAACTTATTTAAATAATAAAATAAAATTTAATTAAAATTAATATGATACTTGTGGTTGCACTTCTTTTATGCATTTATTCAGAATGAAATAATCCAGAATGAAAATCTGGATTATAAGATGAACATCAGCTCACTTCTTTTATGCGTTTATTCAGAATGAAATAATCCAGAATGAAAATCTGGATTATAAGATGAACATCAGCTCACAGACAATCAATTTGATGTGCATCTATAAGTCTGTGTCTGTTCTTTGACTCTCTGAACTTCATGCTAGAAAATAATAATTCACAGAGGTATGTTGACCCAAAGCAAGAATTTACCCTTAACACTACACTTATTAACAGAGGAAACCTATTGTTGTCAACCAGATTCCAGAATTCATTATCTTTTTTATATGTTTTTAAAACAATGCCACTTTGAAGGTTAACAATGCCACTTCAAAGGTTAACAATGCCACTTCAAAGTGGCATTGTAAAACAATGCCATTTTGAAGGTTAACAATTTCTAGTTAAGATTTCTGCAATGTCTGTTTTAAATAAGTTTACAATTAATACTGAAATCTCAGAAATATCTGCTACATTATAGGGATTTACTGCATATTTCACAGCTGGTTTGATTTTCTTGAAATCCTTGAAATGCCATCCAAATTCTTGCTTTAGCCTTTCAAGATGTTACAAAGGTTGAATATCAAAGCTCTTTTCATTGGCAGTTTTTTTTTCGAATAGGGAAAGTGTAAAAGAAACTTTTTTCTTATGCCAGATTCCTACAAGTTTAGTTTACCTTTGAAGGCATTGATTAAGCTAATCAGTTCAGCAATATTCTTGTCTTTTTTTCCTGAAGTTCATCATTTAATACATTAAGTTTCATATCTGTTAAAAATGCTAAATCTAGTAACCAAACGGGGTCATTAAGTTGTTGGTATTCCTCATTTCTGGATTTGAGAAATGCTTGAATTTCGGAAAATAACTTTATTTATTTTTCCTCTGCTTAACCATTGGACTTGGTGTGTAATATTAAGTCAATACTCAGATTCAACTTCTTCCAAGAAAGATTTAAAAAGCCTATGTTGCAAGCTTAATGAACAGATGGAATTTATAATTTTTGTTACCACATTCCTTACATCTTAAAACAAATCACTTTTGCACAGAGTATTTCCTGGTGGATAATACAATGGTATGTAATTAGTGGAAATGAAGTATCTTTCTTACACTGACTAATGAATTATTATAGTCGTATTATTACGATTTAACAAATGATCATAGATTAGACTGCAAACTGGCTACCGAGTTAATAAAAGAGGACTATACCAAATTTCTTCTTATTACATCAGTGAGATTTTGAATTCATACTTAGCAACAGATTTGAATTCATACAAAGCAACAGATGATGAAGAATGTTGACAGGTCTAAGTAGAGTTAAGTAGAAGACTATGCAAAAGTAACGAAGAGTGATCTAAATTAAATCTTTGGGCGAGGGCGTAGTACTAGCAAATCCTGCGATAAATTTCTGCAATACAAATTAACATGGTTGACTACATTGATTTTCTGAAAGGATTCTTTATAGATGAATGTGTGGCTTTAGGTAATTGTGTTTTTAGCAAAAAGTTTTATTTTCTTTCAGAAGACCTCAAAGAAATTGTACAAGATTGTATAATTTTAAAAATATTTTATGTAATAATTGATTATAACATAAAATATTTTTAAAATTGGATTTATAGTAATTACTTACACTCTTTACACCACAGTAAAATCATTTATTGTCATATATTATAGTACCTTTAGCCTTGATCACTTGCAGTATCAACCTCAAGAAGAAAACAGATTGTTCTGACCTTTATTTTAGTTTCTTAACTTTTTCCTTTAATTTACATTTTACATATTTTAGCCTGATGATGAAATTGTAAACTACATTCATTATCATTCTATTTGAAATCTAACATTTGTTTTCTTGTATTTCAGGTTAACAGAATACAATCAGAATAAAAATAAAGAAAGTGATTATTCTGAATTAGGAAGATACAAGTTTTCTCTGTCAGTTCATCATGCACTTCCTCATATTGCTATATCTGATGGTTTTAGAGTACTTTGTTTTGATATGTCATCAGCTCCAGAAATTATTAGAAATCTACAATCTTCATTGGTATTAAGTCTCAGTCTGATAAATCCTATTTTTTGTAAGAGCATCCAGCAATATGATTTTAGAAATTCTAAAAGGGCAAAAGAAAGCATGATAGGAAACTTTAACAACATTACAGAGTATGCTCTCTTTCTTCTAGGATTAGTAAATATATCAGCTTCCGGCAGTTCTGAGGATGATTTACAAAACATGAGGGAAATAGATTTAAAATGCCACATTCTTTTGGTGCTCAAAACTTTATTATCATTCTGGGGTCTTGCTGCTTCTTTAAATTTCGGAATTTTAAATAATATTCATATATTATGTGAAATCTCAGTTATCACACTGGTGGAAACAGTTTGGCTTCTGCTTGAATCTAATTTTGGTAAGTAACATCATTAGTTAATACAGTAATTCTCAACCTGTGTGCCGCGGCACATTAGTGTGCTGTGAGTATGCTTCAGGTGTGCCACGGAAAATGCAAATAAAAATATTTAATAAATCCAAGTTTTATAATAAAAATCGAATTCAAATAAAAAAATTGTTTATTTATGCTGCACTGATCCCAGCCCCTTCCAGGGGTCAATCTGACATGTTTTGATTCCTAGTACTAGATCTGTTCACCTTTAATCCTTTATTCAACTTTTGATTCCTAGTACTAGATCTGTTCACCTTTAATCCTTTATTCAACTTTTGATTCCTAGTACTAGATCTGTTCACCTTTAATCCTTTATTCAACTTTTGATTCCTAGTACTAGATCTGTTCACCTTTATTTGGCCATTCTTATCACTTGAGAATCTCACCCAGGTGCCCTGCAGTTGTATAGTGCAACTTGTAAGCAGCATAGTAAGAAATTTCCTTTGTGTTTTTAAAGTACGTTTTGTGTTTTATTATCTCTAAAATGTCATATTCAGTTAATTCATATAGAACAGGTATTTTCAATTAACTGTATTAGTTTCTAGGAGTAACTTTAATTTTTTTTGGAAATTATATTAGCAATAGATAAAATTTTAGTGAAAGAAAATCAGAAGAGGCAACTTGATAACAACGAGCTTGGAGAAAATGACAGAAACAGGAAACCATCAATATCAAAAAAGAAGAAAACATGTTGTTGCAAATATGATGATGATTATTTTGTGATGGGATTTTCATATGCTGGTACCCAAGATTGTCCTCAACCTTTGTGTGGTATGTGGTTTAAAATTGTCGAAAGAATCAATGGTGCTCAGTAAATTGCAGCGTCAGTTTTCTAGGAAACACAAGAATTTATTGTCCAAAGCTATGGAATATTTTAAAATATTGCAGGCCTCTACTAGAAAACAAGGCACAGAATTTTATAGTATTGTTAAAATATCTGATAAAACACAAGTAGCCAGCTATTTATTAGCCAAACTGGTGGCAGAAAAAAAGAAATCTCACCTGATTGCAGAAAGTCTGATTTTACCAGCATGTCGGGTAATCGTGAAAAGTATTTTGAGAGAGGAAGCTCAAAAAAAATAATGAACAGCACAATTAGCAGGCGTATAAAAGAAATGCTCGATGATATTGAAGAACAAGTCGTTCAAAATATTAATGATTTTGGGCGACTGTTTGCATTGAAAGTAGATAATTCTACAGATATTAGCGGGAAAGCCCAATTAATAGTATTTGTCAGGTTTATCGAAAACGACACAATTATAATTATTATTATTTTTTTTGTGATGAACATGATATTTTCGAAGTAACGAATAATTATTTCCAAAAGTGTGGTATTTTATGGAAGTCGTGTGTTGGCATTTGTACCAACGGTGCTTCCGCAATGACAGGAGCACTAAAAGGATTTGTAAACTTAGCAAAATGATACAATTCAAATACTGTATTATTACAAACACACTGTTTCATACACAGAGAAGTTCTAGTAGCGAAGACAGTCATACCCGATTTAAAACTTGTACTTGATCAAACGGTTAAAATGGTAAATTATATCAAAACTAGACCACAAAAAATATGTGTTTTTGGAAAATTATGCAAGAAACTGGAGGCTGATCATTTTATTTTAAGAATGCATACTAAGTTTCGGTGGCTATCGAAAGGAAATGTGCTTATGCGTATGTATGAGTTACGTGAGGAAATGCTCATATTTTTTTCACTGCAGCAATCAGAATTTCGTGATGAAATTTGGTGCTGTAAATTAGCTTTTGTAGCAGATTTATTCGCGCAGCTTAATAGATTAAATATCAGTATGCAAGCAAGGCTCAGAGGAAAATTTACTCACTTCTACTGACAAGTTGATTATTATTATTATTATTAGGTAATTCAGAAAAAAAATTTCTGAATTACCAGAGAGAGAGAGAGAGAGTGTCAGAAGTAGAAGGTAATCACCAAGAAAAAGAAGAATGATGATATCCAACTCAGGACCCTGGTATGCCAAGCCCATACTCACCAGATGTGAGCCCCTTTGTTCGCCTTTAAAGAAAAGTTGAGTATATGGAAAAAATATGTAAATGAAAAAAAATTAGAAATGTTTCCCTTGACTGCCAAAACAAATTATAATGTAATAAGAGAAACATTAGGGCTGTTAAAGACAAAAATTGAGCATTACTTTCCATCCCTTGATACCAAAAAATATTTGTGGGTAAGAGACCCATTTGCAACAAGAAACCTTGTGACATTAGAATTAACCTGCAAGAGGAGGAAGAATTGGCTGAGATCCGTAGTGACCAGGTGCTGGAAATTCACTTCAATAAAGCTAATATTAGCAAATAAAAAATTAGCAAAATTCAAAATTAATATCCATGAATTTCGAAAATGCAATTAGAATTTTATTGCCATTTCTCACTTCCTACTTGTGCGATACAGGGTTTTCCGTTTAAACGAGATTAAATAAAAAAAGTGAGAGAGAGAGAGAGAGAGACTAAAGTCGGTAGAAGAGGAGCTGAGAGTAAGCCTATCCACACAATAAATCCTCGTATTAAAAAACTGTGCGCCTTCCAATATATTATAAATTTTTATTTATTATATTAATTTTAGCATCTTTAAAAGTATGCCACAACAATGAAAAGGTTGAGAAACTCTGAGTTAATAATTACAAAACGTACTATACTTTTAATTATATGACAGTGATGGCAGGGTTTTAGATCAATGTTTTAATCATCCCGGTATATGAATGGTCAAAACATTAATCAGTGGGATGCACATAAATAGAATGGGTTACAAGAATATTTGTTGATACTGGCACAGTGTTGGGTGGGTTAAAACACTGCTACTTTTTTGGGTGGAGATACACAGACTTGTAGTTTAATGGTATATCTTACAGATCAATTTCCCCTCTGCTTGCAGAAGTGAAATTGATTCATACAGTGGTTCTGTTGGAACATGCAGCAGCCTGGAAAGCAAAGTAGGATTACAAGTTCTGCTAGGGGATCCTCATAAGCAAATATATGGGCTGTATTAAAGATATTAAGAGTAAAAACATACTTGCTTATTCATTAATGATAGGTGCAAAGTAAATAAATTTGACAAATTTGAATAAAATACAGGCATTGTTATAATGCCTATATAACAATGCCTGTATTTGATTCAGGGATTATTATAATGGTGATTATAGGGTCACTATAACAATGTTATAGCAACAGTACAATAGTAATGATGCTATAACACTGGTCAACATGTGAAATGTTACGAAAGTGAAAATACCAAATCTTGACTAATTTTATGCCACTGAACAGGAAAATCACATTAAAATTTATCGATTGACTCTTGTTTTCGAATTAACAGTTAGCATCTCATATTAGTGAGTTACTCTGCATTATCAACTACTGCTCTCAGCAAAACACATGGCAACACCACAGTTTTAGTACCACCACGCTGTTATGTGATTCGCAACTGTCGCCTTGCTCTTCATCACGTGATAAGTTGTAGCCTGAAACGCATCTTCACTCTGTTGCAGAAATCCTCGAATATGACTAGGTACTGGGTGATTTATTCTCAGTTAATGGTTGTTCTCCACGAGATTCCTGCTTTTTGTTCGGTATTTGTGTCACGTAAGATTAATATGCCCAAAATTGTGACTAGCCCAGATGACTTCTATTACATATGTGGAGAAGTCACGTTAGCTTCAAGAAAGCATCCCTTAACTTGAGCCATAAAAAAGGCCTTCCTGTACTTTGGGTGTAAAGTAGGTGACCAGGATAAAAACTGGGCTCCACATATATGTTGCACTACCTGTTCATCAAAACTCAGTGCATGGGTGAATTGAAAGGGACATTTCATGCCTTTGCAGTGCCCATGATATGGAGGGAGCCAACAAATCACATCACAGACTGTTACTTCTGCATGGTTCCTCCTATTAGGAAAGGGATGACTATGAAGAAAAAGTGGACAGCAATGTACCCAAATATACCATCTGCAATTTTTGTCCTATGCCTCACAGTTGAAGTACTGCCTATTCCTGAACCATCCGACTGCTTTTCTATACATTCTGTTGAAGGTGAAGACACTGATGAACATCATCTTGATATACATGGAGAAGTACAGCAGCAATCTACTTCAAGGGATCCACCATTTTGTCCAAACCTTTGTCCTTCTGAACTGCATAAGATCACAGAAAGCGAGCTTAATGATTTCATCAGGGATCTCGAACTGCCAAAGAATAAGGCACAGCTTTGGCCTCGAGGCTACAACAGTGGAATCTTCTAGATCATTCTGTGAAAGTGACAACATTTCATACTCGAAATAAAGACTATGATAAATTCTATCAAACAGAAGGTGAACTCACTGTTTGTGAGGATGTTGACAGTGTAATGGCAGCAGTGAATATGAGGCACATTCCCAAAGAATGGCAACTATTTATAATGCTTCTAAGGTTAGCATGCTGTGTTATTACACAATGGAAATATACTGCCTTCAATACCTCTGGCATATCCCATCCTCAAAAAAGAAACATACTCAAACATGAAGAACATCCTCTTAGGTCTACACTATTAGAAGTATGAGTGGCAGATATGTGGTGATTTAAAGGTAATCACCATTTTATTAGGACTACAAAAGTATTGTTACTTTCTCTGGGAGTGGGATAGTCATGCTAAGGATATGCGCTACGAGAAGAGGAGTTGGCCTCAATGAAAATCTTTAACACCTGGAATGAAGAATGTAGCATTTGAATCCCTGGTAGATCCAAATAAAGTTTTGCTTCCACTACTCCATATCAAACTGAGGCTCATGAAAAATTTTGTGAAGGCTTTGGAAGTGAATGGTCCTGCATTCACATACTTGCAAGAGAAATTCCCAAGACTTAGTACAGAGAAGATTAAGGCAGCCATTTTCATTGGTCCACAAATAAGGCAACTTTTCAAAGACAACAGTTCGAATGTGTCCTTAGTGATAGCGAGAAATCAGTGTGGTAAGTCTTTAGTTGCCAGCATGGTAAAGCTGGCAACTACAGGCAGCTTATGGAAGATTTCATTATTTCATACAAAAAACTGGGGTGCAACATGTCACTGAAGATGCATTTCTTGCACTTCCACCTGCACCTGGATTTCTTCCTGCCAAACTAGTGCCATCAGCAATGAACATGGTGAGCACTTCCATCAAGACAAAGATACAAAAACAAAGATAGCAAATGGAGTGCCACCATGTTAGCCAATTATTGTTGAATGGTGAAAAGGGATGCTCTTGAAGCTGAATACAAGCGAAAGGTGTAATGGTCCAGTGTTTGATACAGGTATGTTTATAGCTACGTCTTACTGCCATATAAAAAAAAAATACCTGTGTAAATATAAAAAAAATTACTTTTTCAAAAACAAGAGCCAATCTGCCATTTTAAGCACTATTTCCATGTTTAGCACTTCAAAATCTATAAAATAAACCTACTTTCATGCCCCTAAGAAAATATGACCCAAACTTTGTAGTTCAGTGGAATAATGATGCTGTGTTGCAAACTTTGATATCTTCTTGAATTTACTATGTGTTCAAATGGTGGCTTAATGCATCATTTTAATAACACATACTAAAATATAATTAATTTGGAATTTACTAATACCCAATATGTATTAGTAAATTCCTGCAGTCAGATGCCTTAAAGGCTGAAAGTATCATGCTTTTGGCATCTCCCATATTGTAAAAATATTTAATTTCTGTTGTCTACTCATACTTTGGTGCTCATCCACTAAGGAGGGAACAGATATTCCCAGAACAGTGCTTTCTGATTAACGGCAACCTTCTGAGAATAAGTGAAAAGTCTTCTCTTTTTGGAAGCATCACTTACTTGAAAGTAGAAAGCTAGGCTACTTCTGGGGGATTTCACAATATGAGATATTATAGTAATTATGTCATATTGTAAACATTGCTTTTTTCCTGAATTTATTTCATATTAAAATAATGCCTCAGTGCACTATCCAGTAAATTCTAAAATAACTGGTTAATTTAGTTATCTTTTGCATTATTTAGCTTTTCTAGTTTGTGTGTTTTCTAGCTCCACTATCTAGAGCAGCATGTCACATGTAATAATTTGTTATTTCTGGAATTAGCAATAATTTTCTGCGTTGCTTTCACAAATGCAACTCTTGTAGTTATGAGACTGCTCTGTTAAAAAAAAAAAAAAAAAAGCATTCTTCAGTATTGCATGTTTTATGGCTTGCACAATTTGAAGTCCAACCTCAGAAACAGCTGCCGTGTTTGTTCTTGATATTTGACATCTTTGTCACTGACATTTCTAGTTGTTTTGTTTGTCCTCCATATCTCAGCAGAACCATTTTGAGTAATTTGTTAAATGTGATGAAGTGTAGTCGAATTCCTGACAGCCCTTGAAATCAATGTAAAATTTTGATTGTTTTCAAGAGAAAAATGTAGATTCTGAAGCTAGTGTGAGTAAAAACAATAGGGCTAGTTCAAGTTGAGAAACAGCAGAAAATATGTTATAAAATATCTATCTTTTGGACTCGCATGTTGGAATGAACACAATATTTACTTTGTTTGTAAATTTGGTTGTGGATAGGATAAAATAAATATGGTGACATATAAATGAACAACATAGATATATGCTGAAAATACAGTAAGAAATTGCAAGTGTTATTAAGAGTTTATAATATAAAGAAACCTTTTTTCTCTCTGTACTACCAATTAGCAAAACTAGATTTACTATGATACGGTGGCATGGTTGCAAGAGATTTCACAACAATGTTTGTTTTTAGGGCCTCTTAAAGTTGCAATATGGCACTAGCTTACCTAATTTCTGCATTGACTTGCCCTTATGATCTGTGGAAGAAAGGAAGGAGCAATAATTGTCATGGTGTATTTTTTGTTTAAGGAGACTAGATGGGAATCACTTATAAAAATTTGTATGTAAAAAAAAAAAAAAAAAAAAAATTTTGATATAAAAATATAAAATGCATTCTTTGAAATCAATAGTTGGGAGGGATTACTGTTTGTTATTTTCAATGAAAAACTATTTTATTAATTCTGCTATTTATTTATGATAACCTAAAACCCAAAAAGTATTAGAGTCTGTAATACTTAGGACAATGCTTGGATTGAAGGTTGAGAAAACAGAAGATACTTGTTGACATCACACTTGAATTGCTGTACAATCTACAGAAATTCAAGTCTAATGTCAATTTTTGGGAAATACAAAAAGGGTCTCCTAAATAAGCATCCATCTTATGGTTTGCCAACTGGTTTTTTTTGTAATTGGGTATTCAGTTTTCTCTCTGACTGCTCACGTTGGGTGATAGTAGATGGCTCTTTGTCTTAGCATGTAGCATTAGTAGAGGCACATGATGCAAGAAAGCAAAGTTATGCAGCATCAGCCAAAAAAAAAAACAAAAAAAAACCCACTTCCACTTCACCCCTCCGTTTGTTCGAAATACCTGTCCAGCTGAGCCTTAAATTTATTTAGGCTATCAACTTTCACGACAAGGGATGGAAGGCTGTTCCACCAACCAACTACCCGCTGGCTAAAGGCAAATTTCCGCACGTCTATCCTACCTCTGTCTTTCCTCAATTTGAATTTATGCCCTCTCAGGTGATTATTCTGAGCAAGAGGAAGAATCCCATCATCATTGAGCATGCTCAAATCATTCAAGGCTTTATACACCTCTATCAGATCACCTCGCTGGTGCTTAGTCTCCAGACACTGTAATTTGCAAAACTTAAGCCTTTCTTCGTAAGAGTACCATTTTGTTCCATTCACTAATCTTGTTGCCCTTCTCTGTACTCGTTTCAGCAGCTCTACATCCTTCTTGAAATGAGGCCTCCAGACCTGTATACAGTACTCGAGGTGTGGCCTGACCATTGCCTTATACAAGGGAATGATCACCTCCCTATCCCTGCTAGAAAAATTCCTGTATATCATTGACAAGACACCACGAGCATCCCATCCACCCCAGGTGCCTTTCTTGTGTTTATCTTCAACAATTTCTCCTCCACTTTACTCTCAGTTATTACAAGATTCTCTAGCTTACTGCCAGAGTTGAATACACCTCTGGCATTTCCCTCGCTGCAGCCCGTCTGCACTGCTTAGAGAACTTCATATCTGCCTGCACAATTATTCCCAGGTCCTTTTCATTCTCTACCACTGTCAGTGTAGTACCACAGAGTTTATACGTTGCTCTGGGGTTGCTGTTTCCCATATGTGGTACTTTACATTTGTCAATGTTAAACTTCATTTGCCACCTCTCAGCCGATCTGCTCAACCTTTCCAGATCCTGTGTGCAGCAGCATAGTGTCAGAAGTGTCCTTGACAACTCTGCCAACCTTTGTATTGTCTGCAAACTTGGACATTAAGCTTGATATACTATCATCAGTATCATTTATAAATACAGAAAACAATAATGGACCCAACACTGAACCCTGAGGGACTCCACTAATAACATTAGTCCACGATGAGCCGTGTCCATTGATTACCACTCTCTGTCTTCTCCCCCTCAACCACCCCTTTATCCATAGCAGCAATTTGCCTCCAATGCCACACTGCTCCAATTTGTGCAGCAGTCTTCCATGTGCAACAGTATCAAAAGCCTTTCTAAGATCCAAGTATATAATATCAAAGTTATTCTCTGCATCCAGTTCTTTTGTGACTGCATCATAGTATCCAATCAAATTGGTCAGGCAAGACTTCCCCTTAACAAAACCATGCTGTGTCCGAGCTATAACTGAAGTCTTGTCTAGATGATCCTGCAGTGCTTCTTTAACCAGTGCTTCCATTAATTTTCCTGGAACAGAAGTTAAATTCACAGGTCTATAATTACTTGTGTCAGCCTTTGATCCTCCTTTGTGAATTGTGGTCACATTTGCACATCTCCAGTCTGTGGGTACCTCCCTTGAGTCCATGGAAGCTCTCATAATTATGGCTATGGGTTTGCTTACTTCCTTTGCTGCCTCTTTTAATATAACTGGATAGATCCCATCCACCCCAGGTGCCTTTCTTGAGTTTAACTTCAACAGATTCTCCTCCACTTTACTCTCAGTTATTACAAGATTCTCTAGCTTACTGATAGAGTTGAATACACCTTTGGCATTTCCCTCGCTGAATAACCCCTCATGTGTGAATGTCGATGCAAAATATTCTTTTAGTTTATGAGCTACCTGAGCAGGATCATCAAAGTTGACCCATAGATATCAAGTGGACCAATCTGATTCATCCCCTTCCTTCTAGAGTTTACATAAGTAAAGAAAACTTTGCTATTTTTCTTTGCATCCCTTGCCAAGGATTTCTCGTAATCTGCCTAACCTCCTTTGTAACTTGGTTACAGATCAACTTGTATCTGTCATTGGCTTCTGTGTCACATGTTAATTTATATGTATCCCATGCATTTTTCTTCTCTGTCATATGTCTCATTAGTTCATCTGACATTAATTTAGGCCTAAACCTTGAACAGTATTTCTTAGTTGGTATGTAAAGCCTAGTAGCTTCCAAGATAAATTATTTGAATGCTTCCCATTTTGAATTTGCTGTTCCATCAGTTGGTCCCACTGTATAGAATTTAAATACTGTCTCAGACCATCGTAGTCGCCTTTACGAAAACAATAACCCATGCCTTTACCCCTGATGATAGTTACCTCTTTGAGTAAATCCCACTTCAGCACACTGTAATCACTGCCACCTAGTGGTTCCTTTATCTGCAGTTTCTTAATGCATGAAGGATCACTACTGATAATCAAATCAAGAGTATTACTCCCTCTAGTTGCCTCCCGAACATGCTAATGTAGAAAACAATCATCCAATAAATCCACAAAAGCCTTGCTAGTGTGTGAGTGACAAATTCCAGTCAATATCTGGGAAATTAAAATCCCCCATTATAAGACTCTCTGATGTATTGGCCCACTCTATTTCCCTGTACAGTTTCTTATTATACTCATCAGAGTCATAGGCCTATAGCACACTCCTACTCTCAATTTTGATCTCCCAATGCTTATGTCACACCAAACTGACTCGACACTGCACTGTCCAGCAATGTCAACTGGCTTCACTTCCTTGGATTTTATGTGTTTCTTAACTAATAGCATAACCCCTCCTCCCTTCCTATCCTGTCTATTCTTTCTGTAGACATTGTACTCTCCAAATTCCAGTTCTGCATTCCTTATATCTGTGTGACACCACATCTCTGGTATCCCAACAATATCCGCCTTTGATGCCTTGAGCAATACCACAAATTCATCAAATTTATTTACCAAACTCCTAGCATTGGTGTACACGCAAGTATACATGCACCTGTTTCTATTCTTAGCTATCCTAACACAACCCATATGTTTACTTGTACTGCAATGACTCCCAGCAGTCTCTGAAATATGCTGCATATTGTTTTTCAGGCTTCTGCTCATTCCAATAGAAGCAGTGCAAGAATCACTTTCACCTCTGCCAGTGGCTACTGTTAATCTATTAATCTTTTTATCCCCCCCCCCCAAGCTAGCAGTTTTCCGACCCACCTAACACTGCCTCGATAGTATCAGCAAATATTCTTGCTCCCTTTCTATTTAAGTGTATCCATCCCTGTAGAAGCAGTCTGTCCTGTTAACAAGTACAGTCCAGGTTGAAAAAATTCTACCCCTTGACCCTTGCACATTCTTTCCAGGGCCGAATTGATCGACAAGGCTGTCATCATATACTCCCTCTTATCGTGTCTGGGCAGAATTGCAGACAGGCGCCTCCTTAGTCAGGTGGGAAGGAGCAGCAGTGCGTAGCACACGCTTCTTGATTAGACCGGGGTTCGAGCCCGTCACCACCAAATACGGAGGATGCGGAAAGGTCAGGGAATGACCACCGCATATCCCGGAGCAATATGGCCTTAGTTGCTAATGCTCCTGAAAACCAAATAACAACAAATAACAGCAGAATTGCAGACACTTTCAAATTCAACCCTAATTCACGGCTTTTTTTCAACAGTGACCTGTACTTGTTAAGTAATTCTGCCGGTCTCCTACTCTTGATATCATTAGTTCCAACGTGTACAACTATATCACCTTTTGTGTCCTTAAAAAGTCTTTAAGTTTTCCACCACTGCTCGTGTTCCCCAAGGTTCATTTCTTTCTCCCACTCTTTTCCTCTTGTATTTTAATGACCTTTTTCCATTGACCGGAAAACCTACCCATAGTTTTGCTGATGATAGAACATTGCATTCAACCTTCCAGCTTGAGAAACGTTGCCCTGCACAAACAGCTTCAATTTCTCAAATATCCACTACCAGTTACCTAAATGCTGATCTCTAGGTAATTCTCCAGTAGGGCAGAGATAACTTAGTTGATTTGAATCCTTCCAAAACTCAGTCCTGTCTTATATCTCGCAAAAACGTTTCTTCTGCTCCTATGCTTATCTTATTGATACTCAGATTTCTAGAAAAGATCACATATCTCTATTAGGGAATGAATATCTTGACTTCTAATCTCTCTCTCTCTCTCTCTTGGCATAAGCACATCACAGATATTGCTTCTTCTTTTGCTCTCGGCATTACTTTTATTCCAAACAGCTGCGCACTCTGTACAAATCGCGAACCCGCTCTACCATTGAATATTGTTTCAACATCTGGGGTGGTGCCCCCAAAACCACTCTCAGACTTCTAGCTCCACTTCATTCAAAGGATGGCAGTTTGGTTAATTAATGACCTGTCAAAGTCTCTCTACTCTGTTTCATAGTTGTTGTGTTTCTGTTATATGCCCTTTATGTAGGTACCTCTGTGGGTATTGTTCTTCTGAATTGGTTTCTATAATTTCCCCCTCTCTCTTTCACACCAGTCTGAACATGTGCTGTGACCAATCAGCATCCTTTTACTGTTAACTTCAAACTCACTGAATCAACTTTTCTTCTTCCTTGTTTATTCCTTCAATTTCCATTTTTTGGATCTTCACATATATACCCTGAATAATTACAATCTACAGAAATTTAAGTCTAATGTCAATAAGAGTCTTCCTTCATCTTCTCAACATTCAACCCATGCATGTTACTAAGTACAATTGGTTCTTATACCTCTTGTGTTTATGGTTTCATAAAAAAAAAAAGAAGAGGATAATTTGGTTCTGTGAGTTTAGAGTTGGATGATGCTGGCTGGTTGTGGCACATGTTTTGACTGGTTTGGAAGAGAGTGGAAGAACTACAGATGCCAATTCAGAAGAACAGTATCCATGAAAGTATATAAAGAAAAGGTATACAGCAGAAAGTGAACATCCGTGAAACAGAGAGAGAAGAGACTTTGTAAGGGACGGGCTAGTAATTAACCTTACTGCCCCACCCTGTTTTGAATGGAGCCCAGTGGCTTGAGAGTGGTTTTAGGAGCACTGTCCCAGATGTGCAACAATATTCCATGGTAAGGCAGATTTCATATTTCTACAGAGTGAGTAGTTGTTTAGAAGAAGAGTAATGCCAAGAGTGAAAGAGAAACCCCAGTTTTTTTGGATGCAGTGGAAGCAATATTTGTGATGTGCTTATACCAAGAGAGAGAGAGATTAGAAGTTAGAGTAATTCCTTAGAGATAATGATCTTATCTATCTGAGTTTTATTGGAGGAGCAGTTGACTCTTTTTTTTGTGAGAAATAAGATAGAACTGAATTTTGGTTCAGTTCTGTCTTCAGCAGAGCAAGAAAACTTAATTTTCTTTGCTCTGTCATGTTTGGTTTCTTGAATCAACTCACATCATTTACCTTTCAAATTATATTTTAATTTTGAGAATAGTGCTAAGTTGTATAATGCTAAGTTAGAATTACCTGGTGATCGGCATTTAAAGACTTTCTGGAGATTATTCAGACATTGAAGATATTTGTGGAGGACAGTGTTTTGCAAATTGGGAGGAAGAATATAGTGCGCTATCACCAGCAAAACTATGGATAGGATTTCCAGTCAGTGGAAGGTCATTAATATACAAGAGGAAAAGGGTGGGGGAAAAAAACTGAACTTGAAGAACATCATCATTCGTGGGGAAGTTGGAAGACGGAGAGCCATCTACCATCTTCTGCAGTGAGTGGTCATAGAAAAAACTGGATACTCAATTAGGCGCCTCTGTAGCCAGGTGGGCAGGAGCAGCAGTGCGTAGCACATGCTTCTTGATTAGACCAGGGTTCAAGCCCGTGAACACCAAATATGGAGGATGCGGAAAGGTCAGGGAATGACCACCGCATATCCCCGGAGCAATATGGCCTTAGTTGCTAATGCTCCTAAAAACCAGACAGCGACTAGGGATACTCAATTGCAAAAAAACAGTCACCAGCAGTCTGTCCATATGATTGAACTTATTTAGAAGACCTTTATGCAAAATATGATCAAAAACCTTTGAAATGTTATGAACAATTCTTGAGATTCATTGAACTTTATCCATTGAATCTGTCCATAGATCCATTGAATCTGTCCATAACGCAAGCCAGTAGATCTGATGGAATCCATATTGGTGATGTTGGGTCAGATAGAAAGCTTAAAGATAGTTTTGAAATTGGTGGTTAATGGATTTTTACATTACTATACAAAGAGTAGAGCTTAGTGCAATGGGACAATAATTGGATGGGAAGGATTTGTCACTGTTTTTAGAAACTGGCCGGATTTGAGCAAATTTTCAAGCAGAAGGAAAACCCAGTGGAATAATAAAGTGTTAAAAGGGCAACAGAGCAGGAGCAGTCTCAAGAGCACAGGTTTTGAGAACAATTGGAGAAATGTCAAGATTGTTCAACATTTTTCTGACAACCTTTTCATGGAAGATCACAGGAGGTAGTGGAGTGTACTGGGCATGGTAGTATTAGTATTAATAATGTCAAATGATCCTAGAAAGTAAGCTTATACAGCATCAGAAAAAAAAAAAAAAAACCTCTCCACATCACCTATTATCTCCTCCGATAGTTTTTCCAAGTTCTTCCCACTTTTCACAACAACAGATGAAAGTTTAGTCCAAAAATCAACCACACGCTGGATGAAGGCAAACCTCTGCACATCTATCCTGCAACCATCCTTCTTCAGTTTGAATTTGTGCTCCCTCATGTGTATAGTCTGAGCAAGACTATAGTGTATAGTCTGAGCACGTCAGCATTGAGATGATGCAATCCATTCAAAGCTTTGAACGTCTGATAGGAAGTACTTCACCAAGATTGTCAATGGAGAAAAATAGGATGCTAGCAAGTTGGCTTTATCTTTAGCTGAAGAGGCAGTAGAACTGTCAAGTTTTAAGAGAGATGTAAGTATAGATGGATGGAAGTTGCAGCCAATAGGTTTGGCAGAAGATGAGAAGTTTTCTATTCTTAGCCTATTCATAATCAAGGTTGGATTGATGAATAATTGTTTTACAATTGTTGAGAGCTTTAGTATAGACGGAGAATGAAGCTGAAGATTTGTTTGCAAGCCAATTGTGAGATGCAATATTTTTATTTTGAAAGTTATAGTACATTTATTGGAAATTCACGATTTAGATGGACAGGATTTTAAGGTGGAAATTGGAATGAAAAATTTTTTTTGTTTTTTTTTTTTATGTAAACCCCAAACACGAGAGGTATTAGAACCTATAGTACTTAGTACTGTGCTTGGGTTGGAGGTTGAGAAGACGAAAGAAGATATTTGTTAACATTGGACTTTCAGGAAATACGTATGAATGAAGGTTGTTCTAGAAAACGGCAGTTGAATGAATAAACGAGGAAGATGAAAAGTTGGTTCTGTGAGTTTGAAGTTGGACAGTAAATGGATGTTGGCTGGTTTTGGCACGTGTTGGGACTGTTTTGAAAGAGAGAGTGGGAATTATAGAAGCCAATTCAGAAGAACAGTGCCCATGGAAGTATCTGTAGAAGAGGCGTGCAGCAGAAAAAGTATGTCTATGAGACAGCGAGTGGAGAGACTCTGTTAGAGATGAATCATTAATTAATCTAACTGCCCTCTTCTGAATGGAATCAAGCAGCCTGAGAGAGGTTTTTGGGGCACCACTCCAGATGTGGGAACAATATTCCATGGCAGGGCAGATTTGCGATTTATACAGAGTGAGCAGCTATTTGGAAGAAAAGTAACGCCGAGAGCGAAAGAGAAAACCAAGTTTTTTAGATGCAGAAGAAGCAATATTTGTAATGTGATTGTGCCAAGAGAGATTAGAAGTCAGGGTAATTCCCAAAAGAGATATATCATTTTGCCTAGAAATCGGAGTGTCACTAAAGATAAGCATAGGAGCAGAAGAATCCTTTTTGCGAGATATAAGACAAGATTGAGTTTTAGAAGGGTTGAAATCAACTAAGTTGTCTTTGCCCCACTGGAAATTACCTAAAGATCAGAATTTAAGGAATTGGTAGCAGATTTTCGAGAAGTTGAAGCTGATTGAGCAGGACAAGGTTTCTCAAAATGGAAAGTGGAATGCAATGTGCTATCATCGGCAAAATTATGGATAGGATTTCCAGTCAATGGAAGAAGGTCATTAATATACAAGAGGAATAGAGTTGGGGAGAGAACTGAACCTTGGGGGACACCGACATTAGTGGAGAAGTTAGAAGACAGAGAGCCATCTACCATCACCCTCAGTGAGCGATCAGAGAGAAAACTGGATAACCAATTACTAAAAACAGTTGCCAAACCATAAGATAGAAGCTTGTTTAAAAGACCTTTATGCCAAACACGATCCAAAGCCTTTGAGATGTCAAGTGCAACTTTTGTTTCACCGAACCTTTCCATTGAATTAGTCCATTGGTGATATAAACCAGAATATCACCAGTGGATCGACACTGATGGAATCCATACTGGCGATCGTTGATCAGATGGAAGGTTTCTAGGTAGTTTAAGAGTTTGCAGTTAATTGATTTCTCCATTACTTTAGAAAGAGTAGAAGTAATTGCAATGGGACGATAATTGGATGGGAGAGATTTGTCACCCTTTTTAGGAACTGCCTGGATATGAGCAAATTTCCAAGCAGAAGGAAAAACACCTTTGGAATAAGAAAGTGACAAAAGGCAGCAAAGAATAGGAGTAAGTTCAGGAGTACAGATTTTGAGAACAAGTGGAGAAATACCACTGGGACCTGGAGCTTTCTTAGCATCAAGATTCGTCAAAATCCTTCTGACATCCTTTTGACGGAAGACCATCTCAGGAGGCATTGAAAAGAGCATGTTGGGAATGGTGGGAGGTGTTTTACCAAGATCATTAATACATGAGTTGGAAGAAAAATGGGATGCTAGCAGGTCAGCTTTAATCCTTGGCTGAAGTGACAACAGAACCATCTGGTTTGGACAGAGGTGGGAGCAGAGATGGGCAGAAGTTGTGGCCAATAGCTTTGGCAAGAGACCAGAATGCTCGGCTACCATTAGGGCAAGAAGCAAGTTTTCTATTCTTAGCCTGTTCAAACTCTAGTTTGGGCTGATTAATAACTGCTTTAAAATTGTTGCGAACTTTGGTGTAGGCAGAAAATGAGACTGAAGAATTAGAAACAAGCCAATTACGATATGCAACATTCTTCTCTTGAACAGCCTTAGCACATTTATTGGAAAACCAAGGTTTAGATAAAGGACGAGAGTTTAAAGTGGAGTGTGGGATAAAGGATTCCATTCCTGCAAGAATAATTTCACTGACACGATCTGAGCAAACGTTGACATCAGAAGTTTTGAAACAGTAATCCGACCAAGGAAAAGAAGAAAAGAAGTCTTGCAGGTCATTTCATTTTGCATTCTTGTAATGCCAAACGACATGAGGTTGGGAATAGCCATGAGATAAAGGTTCCATTGGAGAAGAGACAATCCCCAAGTTGTGATCTGAAGTGCCTAAAGGACCTCTCACTTGGACCGTGTACTTAAAAGGGTTGTTTATGAGAAAAAGATCAAGCTTATTGGCTGTATGATTAGGATTGTCCGGTATTCTTGTAGGTAAATAACAATATGTGCAAGGTCATTAGTAATTGCAAAAGCCTCAGCATCTCGACCAGCTGGGTCGGTGTGACTAGAAAACAGAAGCCAATTGGAGTTGTGAGCATTAAAATCACCAAGGAAAATTACCTCACTGTTAGGAAAGTTGGACCTGGAGAAAGTCAAGTTGAAGTCAAAGAGCTCCAAGTGATTAGTGGAATTGAGAGAATGGTAGAGACAACAGATGAATTTGACACAATGAGGTAGAGAGATTTTAAGCCAGAGAAGATCAAAGAGAGGAGATTCCAAATTGCCAAGTCTCTGACAGGGAATATCAGAACGACATATGCACAAGTACCACCGTTGAGGCGAAAGGAATCATACAGCGAATAATTTGGGCATCTGAGATGAGCAGTAGTTAAATCAACCGATAACTGAGATTCTGTCAGAAAAAATACATGGGGTTTGGCAGACTGCAAGTGGAAATGGACATCGTTAATTAGAATTGAGACCACGTATATTTGTGAAATGAATTAGGAAGTGCTTGGGAGGTTTTGATCTTTTTGCAGGTAAGCTTGCTCTATTAGTTTGACAATTCATGGTGTATTCAATAGTAAGAAAAAGTGGGTGGGACATGCTGTATGAAATAATGAAATTTTTGGATATAGCATACGCATGGTAAGAATATACCCAGATCCTTGACATAACGTGGCCTCGACAATGCTCCCCGCATACACACTACTCGGACTCCCTCCAGTCACTATCTGGCAGAGTAGAGGTAAGAAGATTATACACCAGCTGATCCGGAAGCCTCCTAGAGAGTTACCAATAGGTTCCGTCCAGTGTACTAACTAGCGGCCGGCCTGCGAACATCGTTTTAGAGCTGTACCCTCAAAATGTAAGAAATATTGTATCTCGCCACGATGTTTATCATAACCTCAAAAGTCATCAATCATACTGCATGATGGAAGAGATAGGAAAAAAAGGGAAGGTTTCATCCTAAAGTAGAAAAATTTCACTGACATGATGTGAGCAAATATTGGGATCAATGTTTGCTCACGTCATGTAAAAAATTTAAAACAGTAATCCAACCAAGGAAAAGAAGCATAGAAATCTTGTAGATTATCCCATTTTGAATTCTTATAATGCCAAATGACGTGTTGTTGAGAACAGCCATGAGAAATAGGCTCCATTAGAGAAGTGGCCAGACCGGGCTAGCCGGGTGGGTAAAGTACCTGTCTGGCAACCCAAAGTTCGTGGGTTCGAACCCCGCCCCGGGCTTGGATCACAGTACTGCAAAAACCTTGGGAGGTGCATTATGGCTACAGAAGCCGATGCGCCAACAACTAACTAAAAAAAAAAAAAAAAAAAAAAAAAAAAAGAAGTTTTTTTTTTTTTTTTTTAGTGCTCCACATTGCTCCAATTTGTACAGCAGTCTTTTGTATGCAGCAGTATCAAAAGCCTACCTGAAATCCAAGTATATGATATCAAAATTATTTTTTTTATCCAGTTTGCCACTGCATCATAGTAGCCTATGATTGGTTAGTTAAGACTGCCCTTTAACAAATCCATGCTCTGATTGCCGTATGATTGCATTCCTCTCCAGAGGTTCATGCATTACTTCTTTAACCAGTGATTCCATTATTCCTTGGGACAGATGTTAAGCTAACAGGTCTGTCACCCTTTTGAACCTCCTAAAAAAGGTTTGCTTACCTCTTTTGATGTCTTTTTTAACGTGATGGGATAGATACCATCCACTCCAGGTGCCCTTTTTATTTTCACCTTCAACAGTTCCTCTTCCATTTTTCTTTGAGTTATCACAAAGTCATTTAGCTCTCCACTGGAGTTTGATAAACTTCTGGGATACCCTCCCCTAAAGAAGTCCTCATGTGTGAATGTAGATGCAAAATACTTATTCAGTTTGTCAGCAGCTTGATCAGGGTAATCAACAGTTAACCCATTGACATCAATTGGCCCAATGTCATTCAATCCTTCCTTCTACTGTTAATAGAAGCATAGCAGTCTTTGCTGCTTTTCTTTGCATTCTTTGCTAGAGATTTTTCATAATCTTCCTTAGCTTGCCTAACCTCCTTTGATTTGATTACAGACTAATTTATATGTATAATAGGTTTCTGTATCACATGATAGCTTATATGCATTCCATGTGTCTCAGTAGTTCATCTGACATCCATTTAGGTCTAAGCTGTGAACAATATTTCTACATTGGTGTGTAAAGTCTAGTAGCTTCTACTATTACTTTCCCGAATGCTTCCCACTTAGAATTTGCTCTTGGTAACATTATCAGTTTGTCTCACTGCACAGAATTTAAAATCTATCTGAGACCCGCTGTAATTACCTTTACAAAAGCAGAAGCCTTCCTCTTACCCTTGACATAGTTATATCTTTAATTAAATTTCACATTAGTACACTATGATCACTGTCACCCAGTGGATCTTTTTACCTGCAGATTTTACCTGCATGTAGAATCACTGCTGATAACCAGATCAAGAGTATAACTTCCTCTTATTGCCTCTCTAACCACCTGCTGCTGTAGAAAACAGTCATCCAAGAAATGTACAAAAGTCATGAATGCTAGTGTGTGGGTGACCAACCCACAAATTCCAGTCAACATCTGGAAATTTAAAATCTCCCATTATAAGACATTTTGATTTACTGGCCCATTCTATTTTCTATATAGCTGTTTGGTATACTCATCAGAGTCATTAGGCCTACAAACACTCGTACTTTCAAATTTGTTTTCTCAGTGCTTATATCACACCAAACTGACTCAACATTGCACATGATAACCCATGTTGACTGGATGCACTGCCTTATATTTATATGCTTCTTAACTAAGAGCATAACTTCTCCTGCCCTGTCCCGTCTGTCCTTCCTGTATATATATTGTACTCGCCATATTCAAATTCAGCATCACTTATGTCCGAATGACACCATGTCTCTGCAATGTCTGCATTTGATAACTTAATCAGTATTTAAAATTCAAGTTTATTTACCATGCTCCTGGCATTAGTGTGCATGCAAGTGTAAATGCACATGTTCTTATTCTTAGTTACTCTTGCACAGGCGCCTCCGTAGCCAGATGGGAAGGAGCAGCAGTGCGTAGCACATGCTTCTTGATTAGACCGGAGTTCGAGGCCGTCACCACCAAATACGGAGGATGCGGAAAAAGTCAGGGAATGACCACCGCATATTCCCCGAGAAATATGGCCTTAGTTGCTAATGCTCTTAAAAAAAAAGTCAAATAACAAAAACTCTTGCACAGCTTATGTATTCACTTGTTATGTGATGACCCACAGTAAGATCTGAAATCCCTGAAACCTTGCTTTTCAGGCTGCTGCATTTTCAAATAGAAGCAGTGCAAGAATCACCTTCAACTTTTCCTGTGGCTATGGTTAATCTATTAGTCTATGTATCCTTCCAAGATAGCAGTTTTTCGACCAATCTATCACTGCCTCAATAGCATCAGCAAATATTCTTGCACCCCTTCTATTTAAGTGTATCCCATCCCTGTAAAAGTCTCTCCTGTTAACAAGCAGGGACATTTACTCTGTATTATTGCCTGGTGACACAGGGGGAGGCAGCATTTCTCTGTGTGATGTAGACACTACACCTCATTTTCTTACATTGATTCACACCCAGATGGTTGCCTCCAGTATACTTTGTGCAGTGTTTCTGGATTTGCACATGGGGGGGTATACCTAGTGTTTCAAAGAGTTTCACCATTGTGAAGGTGTAAGCAGAGGATCTGATTGTCATACAACAGCTGGACATCACAAAAATTCAGTCTTTGACTTAAAGTAAGATCAGAATATCAGGTCCATCAATGTTTTAGACTTCCAGGCAGCAAGTTGTATACTGTCATACCTGGAACAATGTCTGTGACCAGCCTGAGGGGCTAGTTCATAGAACTATTAAGGAAAAAATCAAACTTGTGCATGCTTGTCTTGTCTCGTCTTCCTTCACGGATTAGGTGATCCGTCTGTTCCGATCTGAAAGAGGTCTGCCCATCTTTTCTTCAGACTTCCTCTGTCTCTTTTTCCTTTTGCTCTATATGTGTAAGCTAATTTAGGGTATCTATTATCTTCTACATGTTCTTTCCATCTTTGTATATATTCTATAATTTTTTCATTAATTGAGTAAATCTTTAATTCCTTTCTAATATTTACGTTTGGTATTTTATCTAATTTTGTACATCCTTTAACATATCTTCAAAATTTAATTTCTGCAGCTTGTATTCTATTAATGTCTCTTTGTTTCGGTATCCATGTTTCAGAACCATAAAGAAGTTTGGTATTGCCATTACTTTGTAAAATTTCAATTGTGTTTCTTTCCTTGTTTTCTTAGCCAGAGTTCTTTTTATTGTTCGACATATATTTTGAAATTTTGCCAATTTCTGGTTCATATCTTCTTCGATATCACATGTTTTATCACATACTAGATATTTAAATTTTTTACTTGTTCTAATATTTTATTGTCTATAACTATTTTTGTTCTCACCTTATTTTTCCTCTTAAAAGCCATTGTTCTAGTTTTCATTGTTGATATTTTAACTTTATATTCTTCTGTTATTTGGTTTAATTTAAATACTGCTCTTTGTAAATTATCTTCACTATCTTGAATAATTACTTGATCATCTGTAAATAACAGTGTATTAATCCTATTGTTTGTATTTAAATATATCCCTGTATTAGCATTAGTAGAGGCATTTGATGCAAGAAAGCAAGCTTATGCAGCATCAGCCAAAAAAAAAAAAATAAATAAAAATAAATAAATAAATAAATAAAAAATAACCACTTCCACTTCACCCCTCTGTTCGTTCGAAATACCTGTCCAGCTGAGCCTTAAGCTTATTTAGGCTATCAACTTCCACGACAAGGGATGGAAGTCTATTCCACCAACCAACCACCCGCTGGCTAAAGGCAAATTTCCTCACATCTATCCTACATTTGTCTTTTCTCAATTTGAATTTATGCCCTCTCAGGTGATTATTCTGAGCAAGAGGAAGAATCCCATCATCATTGAGCATGCTCAAACCATTCAAGGCTTTATACACCTCTATCAGATCACCTCGCCGGTGCCTAGTCTCCAGACACTGCAATTTGCAAAACTTAAGCCTTTCTTCTTAAGAGCACCCCTTTGTTCCATTCACTAATCTTGTTGCCCTTCTCTGTACTCGTTCCAGCATCTCTACATCCTTCTTGAAATGAGGCCTCCAGACCTGTATACAGTACTCTAGGTGTGGTCTGACCATTGCCTTATACAAGGGAATAATCACCTCCTTATCCCTGCTAGAAAAATTGCTATATATCATCAACAATACACCATGAGCTACTCTTGGAGCCCGTCTGCACTGCTCAGAAAACTTCATATCTGCCTGCACAACCACCCCAGGTCCCTTTCATTCTCTACCACTGTCAGTGTAGTACCACACAGTTGATACGTTGCTCTGGGGTTGCTGTTTCCCATATGTATTACTTTACATTTGTCAACGTTAAACTTCATTTGCCACCTTTCAGCCCATCTGCTCAACCTTTCCAGATCCTGTTGCAGTAGCATAGTGTCAGTAGTGTCCTTGACAACCCTGCCAACCTTCATATCGTCTGCAAACTTGGACATTAAGCTTGATATACCATCATCAATATCATTTATAAATACAGAAAACAATAATGGACCCAATACTGAACCCTGAGGGACTCCACTAATAACATTAGTCCACGATTGAGCAATGTCCATTGATTACCACTCTCTGTCTTCTCCCCCTCAACCACCCCTTTATCCATAGCAGCAATTTGCCTCCATTGCCACACTGCTCCAATTTGTGCAGCAGTCTTCATTGTGCAACAGTATCAAAAGCCTTTCTAAGATCCAAGTATATAATATCAAAGTTATTCCCTGCATCCAGTTCTTTTGTGACTGCATCATAGTATCCAATCAAATTGGTCAGGCAAGACTTCCCCTTAACAAAACCATGCTGTGTCTGAGCTATAACTGAAGTCTTGTCTAGATGATCCTGCAGTGCTTCTTTAACCAGTGCCTCCATTAATTTTCCAGATACAGAAGTTAAACTAACAGGTCTATAATTACTTGTGTCGCCCTTTGATCCTCCTTTGTGAATTGGGGTCACATTTGCATCTCCAGTCCATGGGTACTTCCCCTGAGTCCAAGGAAGCTCTCATAATTATGACTAAGGGTTTGATTAATTTTAATTTCCTCTTTCCATTTACATATCATATTCTCGATATATATGTTAAACAACGTTGGTGATAAGCTACATCCCTCTCTAACTCCTTGATTTATTATACTTTCTTCTGTTAATTTATTACCTGTATCTATTACTATTTTTGTTCCTTGATATAAACTCTGTATTATTGTTGCAAGATGCTTTGGGTATCCTTTATTACTCATCCTTTATTGGATGATTGTTTTCTGCAGCAGCATGTTCGAGAGGCAACAAGAGAGAATAATACTCTTGATCTGGTTATCAGCAGTGATCATTCGTGTATTAAGAATTTGCAGATAAAGGAACCACTAGGTGGCAGTGATCACAGAGGACTGATGTGGGATTTACTTAAAGATATAATTACCATCAGGGGTAAAGGAAAGGGTTTTTGCTTCCGTAAAGGTGAGTACAGTGGTCTCAGAAAGTTTTTAAATTCTGTACAGTGGGATAAACTGACGATGTTACCAACAGTAAATTCTAAGTGGGAAGCATTCATGGAATTAATCGTAGATGCTACTGAAAGTTTCATACCTATTAAGAAATATTGTTCAAGGTTTAGGCCTAAATGGTTATCAAATGAACTAATGAGACTCGTGACAGAGAAGAAAAATGCATGGGATGCATGTAAATTATCAAGCGACTCAGAAGCCTATGGCAGATATAAGCTAGTCTGTAATCAGGTCACAAAGGAGGTTAGGCAGGTGAAGGCAGATTAGGAGAAATCCTTGGCAAAAGATGCTAAGAAAAACAGCAAGGATTTCTTTACTTATATAATTGGTTTGATGTAAGAAGTGGGGTTCCCCAAGGATCAGTATTAGGACCACTGTTGTTTTTAATTTTCATAAACGACATTGATGAAGGGATAGAGGGCGTGATGTCTAAATTTGCAGATGATGTTAAAATTGGGAGAGTAGTTAATGATCACTGTCAAGCTGAGCTTCTTCAGAGAGACCTAGATAGACTTCAGGAATGGTCAGAAAAATGGCAGCTGTGCTTTAATCCAACAAAGTGTAAGGTATTACACCTGGGAAACAGTAATCCCAAAAAAACTTATTCACTTGGTGGAGTTCAACTAAAGCCAGTACTGGAGGAAAGGGACTTGGGTGTTACGATACGGTCAGACATGAAATTCTCTGAGCATTGTAAACAGGTTGCAAGGAAGGCCCATGGTGTCCTATCAATGATCTATCGAACTTTTGCAAGTAGAAATAGGGACGTGATAATCCCATTATATAAGGCTTATGTTAGACCACACTTGGAATACTGTGTTCAAGTATGGAGACCGCACCTGAAGAAACACATCGAGCTTCTTGAAAGGGTGCAAAGAAGGGTAATTCGCCTGGTGAGATCGGCAAAAGGGCGTCCTTATGAAGAAAGACTTCGAATATGTGGATTGCGGAGTTTGGAAACTAGACACCTTAGAGGAGATTTGATTGAGGTGTTTAAGGCTCTGAGAGGCATCAGTAAAATGAATGAGGACAAAATTTTCAAGATTATAAATGATGCTAGAACTAGGGGACATAAATTCAAGTTACGGGGGGAAATGTTTAGATTGGATTGCAGGAAGTTCTATTTTAGCCAGCGAGTTATAAATTACTGGAATAAGTTGCCTTCATGGGTGGTAGAGGCCGACAGTTTGGGGAAATTCAAAGGTCATCTGGATAGTACTTTCGGGTAAGGGAAGCACATAGGATGATAGGTTTAATTTCCTTTTTATTTATTTTTTATTTTATTAATTATTATTATTTAGTTATTTATTTTTATTTTTTTGTTTTTATCATTGTTTTGTTCGGATTTATTTTTTTTAATTTTTTTTTTTTTTTTTTTGGCTGGTGCAGCATAAGCCATAGGCTTTCTTGCACCATGCGGCCGTTACTAATACTAATACTAATACTAATAAACTCTAAAAGGAAGGGGATGAATCTGATTGGTCCATTTGACATCGATGGTTTGACTGTTGATGATCCTGCTCAGATAGCAAACAAAATGAATGAGTATTTTGCATCTACATTCACACATGAGGAATTATTAAGGTTTGAAAATGGCAGAAGGTTATCAAATTGTAGCAGGATACTTAATGATTTTGTAATAACTGAGAGCAAAGTGGAGGAGACATTGTTGAAGTTAAACATAAGAAAAGCACCTGGGGTGGATGGGACCTATCCAGTTATATTAAAGGAGGTGGCAAAACGTCCCCTTAGCCATAATTATGAGAGCATCCTTGGACTCAGGGGAGGTTCCCACGGACTGGAGATGTGCAAATATATCCCCAATTCACAAAGGGGGGATCGAAGGGTGACACGAGTAATTACAGACCAGTTACTTTAACTTCTGTTCCGGGTAAAATAATGGAGTCACTGGTTAAAGATGCATTGCAGGATCATCTAGACAAGACTGCAGCAATAATTCAGACACAGCATGGGTTTATTAAGGGAAAGTCTTGTCTGACAAATTTGATAGGATATTATGATGTCGTTACAAAGGAATTGGATGCAAAAAATAATTTTGATATCATATATTTGGATTTCAGGAAAGCTTTTGACACTGTTGCGCATGAAAGACTATTGTACAAATTTGAGCAGAATGGTATTAAGGGTAAGTTGCTACAATGGATAAAAGGATGGTTAAGTGGGAGAAGACCGAGGGTGGTAATCAATGGGTGCTGCTCTTCGTGGACTAATGTTATTAGTGGAGTCCCACAGGGTTCGGTGTTGGATCTACTGTTGTTTTGTACCTGATATACCTTCATCAATATCATTGATTAAGGTATATCAGGCTTAATTTCGAAGTTTGCAGATGATACAAAGGTTAGCAGGGTTGTTAATGACAGTAATGGCAGTGTGCTACTGCAACAGGATCTAGATAATTTTGGCAGATGGGCTAAGAAGTAGCAACTGAAGTGGCAACCTTGACAAATGCAAAGTACTGCATATGGGCAGAAGTAACCCCAGAGAAACGTACCAACTGTGTGGTGCTACACTCAAGGTGGTAGAAAATGAAAAAGACCTGGGAGTAATTGTGCAGTCAGATATAAAGTTTTCTGAGCAATGCAGACAGGCTGCCAGGGCAGGTCATGGGGTTTTGTCAATGATATATAGTATTTTTTCTAGCAGCGAAAGGAGGTGATTATCCCTCTGTATAAGGCAATGGTCAGGCCACGCCTTGAGTACTGCATACAGGTCTGGAGGCCTCATTTTAGGAAGGATGTAGATTTACTTGAGCGTGTACAGCGAAGGGCAACAAGATTGGTGAGGGGAATGAAGGGATCCTCTTACCAAGAGAGGCTTAAGTTCTGCAAATTGCAGTGGCTGTAGACTAGGCACTTGTGCGGTCATCTGATTGAGGTGTATAAGGCCTTGAATGCGTTGAGTATGCTGAATTCTGATGGGATCCTTCCACTTGTTCAGATTATGAACGTAAGGGGGCATAAATTCAAATTACGAAAAAACAGATGTGGAATAGATGTGCGGAAATTTGCCTTTAGCCAGCGGGTGGTTAATTGTTGGAACAAACTTCCATCTGTCATTGTGGAAGTTGATAGATTGAATAAATTTAAGGAGGAACTGGATAGGCATTTGGAGGGAATGGTGTGACTTTTTTTTTTTTTTTTTTCTTTTTTTTGGCTGATGCTGCATAAGCTCATACACTTGCTTTCTTTCATCACATGCCACTACTACTACTACTCAATATGTCTTATTGTTTTCGTCTGTTTACTCGATCAAATGCTTTTTCATAATCTATAAGTGCTAAATGTGTGTGTCACCAAAATTCAGTCTTCTTGATCAGAATATCAGGTCCATCAATGTTTTAGACTTCCAGGAAACAAGTTGTATACTGTCATACCTGGAACAATGTCTGTGACCAGCCTGAGGAGCTAATTCATAGAACTATTAAGGAAAAATCAAACTTGTGCATGCTTATGTATTTTATTATATTTCTTCAAATAAATAAACAGATAAATAATAATAATTGAGACAATAAATCACTTTGTTCAATATTAATTAAACTTAAATCAAGTACTGCATTTCTGTGGCAGACTTATCAACCATTGGGTGAGAAATGTGTTTATTTATATTATGCTGAAAACAAAAGTAGCAAGATGAAGTAGAAGGCAAAAATACTAATAAAAATAGTTGTGCAGCACCTGATAGGTATTTTATACAAAAAATATTTTACATTTTTCAAAAACTGTACCAATTCAACAGTAATTGTTCACTTCCAAAACTGTTCAAATAAAGTTCTGTCTCTATCAGGAAGGTACAGAAATTTTCAGTCATTAACCATAAACCAACAATGTGTAGTTGTTATTTTTAAGAGGGACCTATTATGTTTCTCACAGCCAGTGCCAGGTTAAAGTTTGTTTGTTATTTGGTTTTTTAGGAGCATTAGCAACTAAGGCCATATTGCTCCGGGGATATGCAGTGGTCATTCCCTAACTTTTCTGCATCCTCCATATTTGGTGGTCATGGGCTCGAACCTCAGTCTAATCAAGAAGCATGTGCTTCGCACTGCTGCTCCTGCCCACCTGGCTACTGAGGCACCGCCAGGTTAAAGAGTTATTGTGCAAGCTGAATGTATTGACATGTCGTGTAGACATATATAGTATCCTATGTACAGCTGCTCCTGAACAGTAGTTCAACTCCACCTTGGTACACTGTGATGATACAGAAATCTGTAAAATGGCCAGAAATGTGTGCATTGTTTAGTCATTTCTGGAAACTTTGCCAACAG
Organism: Mastigoproctus giganteus; assembly: GCF_048544385.1. Classification (NCBI taxonomy): domain Eukaryota; kingdom Metazoa; phylum Arthropoda; class Arachnida; order Uropygi; family Thelyphonidae; genus Mastigoproctus; species Mastigoproctus giganteus. Next base: position 106,656,392 of record NC_143584.1, on the reverse strand, counting down.
GAAGGTGATCACCTGGAAAGCCTGCCCATTGCCTGTCTACAGAGGAGGTGGGCCACAACTAAGTGTGAATCATGGTGGACCTCAGGCACTACAGTCATTATTTTGCCTTAAAGGGTGAAATCCCACTGCCCTGGAGGTAGTGCTACCTCCAGGGCATTGCCTAGGGTGCCAGCAAAAATTCAACACCCATAGCTGCCCAGACTAAGGCCAAAAAAAAAGTGTGTGTGGGTGTGTGTATCTATATATATAAATACACACACACACACACACGCGCACACACACACACACACACACAAAAACTAACCAAACTAAAAAGTGTAACATTCATAAAAAATGGAGGTAAATCAGGTAGTCAGCATCCAAAAATCAACATTTATGGTGGTCAATTGATAGTTATCAATAGGTAAAGAAGCCCAAGATCCAAGAACATAAGCAGACAGATTAAAGGGTTATGCTTAGGCATGAAACATCCAGTAAACTGTGGCAGGAAGAGCGTCAGGTCATTAAGTAAGTAGATATGATCATCATAGTAACATGGTGAAGTAGTTGAAATTTTAAAGTCCAGAAGAGGATCCTGTAGTTTGAATTTGTGTTGTAGAAGTACCTGGAAGTGGTAATTTCATTTTGTTGAAAACTTCAGTAATGAATTGTTGTATGGCTTGAAAGTTGCAGAATTTTCAATAAAAACTGTTTCATTACCTTCAGAATCATACCACCGAATTTTCTAAACTCTTTCTTGAATCAGTATAATTGTTCTAGTAATACGATATATGAGACCATGTTTCTTCTTCACCACAACAGAATAAATTAGTGCCGATAAGGCCTAATTGGAATAGGTAGTGGTTACATTTGGAGAGCACTAGCAGTTTACATTTTTCTTTGTTGTGATATAAATGAGCATGTTAGCTGTCTGGCATGTTACCAGACGTTAAGTTGTTCATTCCAGATGCGGTGTTTTTCTCTATTAATATCATCTGCTACATTGCAGGTAATGCCTAAAATTTCAGGTGGAATTGTATGCTGTGTTCTATAGGAAAGGCCTTGATATATCACATGGAGGTCAAGAGATAAAATTTCAGCTAGAACCTGCAGAGCAGCGGAGGATACAATTCTGGGAAAAACACCTTAATTTTTCTGTAGAAATTACATGACTGTACTCTGCAGTGGTGGCACCCTTAATTGTTACAAACATGGTTGCTCTACACCTGACAGGTTTAAATTTTATTTATAATTTATGGAAAAAAGCTTATGGGTTTTTTGAATTCTGCTTGGAGTATACAAATATTTCATATATTTTTTAATGGGTTGCAATAATTATTGTGTGCATCTGTTAGTTTTTAATAAAAACATTAAATATTTTAAAAATGCTGTGTTTCTTATACCTTTTATTTTCAAAAAAACAAAACAATTATTAATTCTGCTGAAAAAAAAAAAAAGTTATCAGTATAAAAGATAAAGCTATTAGTCTCTTCCATTTTCCCAGTTTAAAAACCATTAAATATACAAATTTAAACCTTGAGCATGCACATATATTTCTGTTTTTTGAATGTATAAATAGTTTTAAAAAAATTAAAAAGTATATATATATATATATATATATATGAGGTACTACCCAAATGTTGCGGAAATTTGAATGTTGAGTGGGAACTGCGTCTAGTAGATTTGTGGCGCTAGGTAATGCTGCAATGATCCTTTGTGAATTAGTGTGCCCCATGGCATCAGGCTGGATAGAGTCATTGAATATTTATGTGCAGTTCTTTGGCAGTGTGTTTCACATAGTTTGTAATTGTTGCAATGGCTGATGCAGTGAGAGAGCAATGTGCTTGCATCAAGTTTTGTTTCCTTCTTAACGATACAGCAGCAGAAATCCAAAAGAAGTTGAAACAAGATTTTAGTGACAGTGCTTTAGGCCAGATGCAGACCTACTAATGGTTTAACCATTTTAAAAACGGTCAAATGTCAGTTGATGACGACAATCACTCTGGGTATCCATCATTGAGTACTACCCCAGAAAATGTCGCAAAAGTTCGGGCAAAAATGTGTGAAGACTGCAGGCAGACCATCCACAACATTTGTGGCATTGTAGGACTACCATACGGCATGTGTCAATGGATTTTGTCAGACGAGTTGAACACGAGAAGGATTGCGGCCAAGTTCGTACCAATGGTTACTGAGTGAAGACCAAAAGCAGCATCACATGGAAGTTAGTAGAGACCTTCAAGAATGGGCCAGGATTAATCAAAACTTCCTTTCTATGGTTGTCACTGGTGATGAGAGTTGGGTATATGGGTATGACTCAGAAACCAAGCAACAATCATCCCAGTGGAAGAGCCGATCTTTGTTCCGACTGAAGAAAGCCTGACAAGTGAGGAGCAATATGAAGTCCATGCTGATCTGTTTTTTGGACATTGACAGGATTATCCATAAAGAATTTGTCCCTCCTGGCTTTACTATCAATGCAAAGTTCCACTGTGATGTCCTGAGGCAGTTAAGGGAAGCTGTCAGGAGGAAACGTCCAGAGAAATGCCAAAGAACTGGGTCCTTCATCATGACAATACACCGGTTCACACATCTCTTGCTGTGGCGCAGTTTTTGGATCCAACAACATGACAATCATCCCCACCCCCATTATTCACCAGTCTGAGCTCCCTGCTACTACTTCCTCTTCTCAAGAATGAAAATCAAGCTGAAGGGTCGAAGATTTTACAGTGTAGAGGATATCCAAACTGAATCGTATGTGGTGATGAATACTATGACGAAGAAGGACTTTCAGGATGCATTCAAATCATGTGAGAAGCACTGGGATCAGTGTTTATGATCTCAAGGGGACTATTTCGAAGGTGATGGTGGTAAATAAGACCAAGGGAGAGTCTAATTTATTTTATAAATACATTTTGGGAACTTTTGGGTAGCACCTCATATATATATCAGATACTATCATTCACTTCCATTTTAAGATTTTTTCAAAATTTATTTCAAATTTGGTGTGCCACAAAGTGCATGAAATTTGAATATTGCACATTGCTAACTCTATCCTGGGGGATTAATGCTTTGTATATGTTCTTTTCAAAAATAATAATGCGTCATTTCAAATGGAACTTTCAAAGTTTACAAAGTTTCAAAATGGAACTTTACAAATAGTTAGAACTGTTATGATAAAGTGTGCAAATTTTATAAATAACTTGAATTGGAAACAAAGACATAATTCTAAGCTTCATAGTGTCAGCAGTAGCAGCAGTTTCCCATGCCAGGAGTTAAAAGTGAAACAAATGTGATGGGCTGTACCTGCTGGCTGCACTCATGACATAACTCTGGGACAACAAATAAAAGTTCAAAAAACTATACCAAGTAAAAAATTTGTCTATATTTAGGAAGCTACAGAAAATCAGATTTTTATCTTCAACAAAAAATTAACATAGCTCATTATTTTTGAGTTAAATCTCACGTGTACATTGCTAGCAGTGCAGGTTTAATAAGCAAAGGCGCCTCCGTAGCCAGGTGGGCAGGAGCAGCAGTGCATAGTACACACTTCTTGATTAGACTGGGGTTCGAGCCCGTGACCACCAAATACGGAGGATGTGGAAAGGTCAGGGTAATGACCACTGCATATCCCCGGAGCAATATAGCCTTAGTTGCTAATGCTTCTAAAAACCAAATAACAACAACATTAATTAGCAAAAAGAAGCAATTTCCGCAGTAACATCTGTTAAAGCATACCCATTGCTTAGTTCATTCAAAGTTTATCATTCATACAGAATTAACAAGTGTAAAAAAATGTTATTCGAGAAAGAAAGTTTAGTGTTATTTGTTGCTGCTGTTAATACTATTTAAACAATTTTTGATGAGTATTTTACCAAAGAACTTCAGAAGATTCACTTGCAGATAACACTGTGGAAAGAAGGATAATGAATATTTCAGAAGACCTTTGTAATCAACTTAAAAATGCATATGTTGCATTACAAATAGATGAGGATTTTTTTTTTTTGCAAGTACAGTAAACCCTCGATTTAATGGACCCCGATATAACAGATTTCAGATTTAACGGACTGGACAAATAATAATACAGTAATGTATTAATCTCGACCATATTTTTTTCAGTGTTCATCTTCATCATCATCATCATCAGCCATTTTCAATCCACTGCAGGATGAAGGCCTCTCCAGCAACTTTCCAGTTCCTTCTATTTTGAGCACTGGCCATCCATTTACTACCCAAAAACTCATGAATTTCATCTATCCATCTCCGCCTTTGTCTTCCAGGTTTTCTTCTAGCTCCTCTTGGGTACCATTCTGTTATTTTCTTAGTCCATCTGTCATTATGTCTTCGAGCTATGTGTCCTGCCCAAGACCATTTTAGTTCTTTAGTTTTGATAAGAATGTCCTTTACTTGAGTTTGCTGCCTAATCCATGTGTTTCTCTTCTTATCTAACAGTCTGATTCCCAATATAATTTGTTCCATTCTTCGCTGTGTAGTTCTCAGCTTCTCTTCCATTCTTTTGGTGAGTGCCCATGTTTCACTTCCATAAGTCATGGTGGGGAGTATACATTGATTCATTATTTTACGTTTCAGACAAAGTGGGATATTGCTCTTCAGTATGTGACTATATTTCCTGAATGCTATCCATCCGAAATTTATTCTTCACTTGACTTCCAGCCATTTATCATTATTACAGCTAATAACTTGTCCCAGATAAGTATATGACTCCACCTTTTCAATTACTGCTCCTTCAATCATTATTTTCCTTTCCGTGGCATACTTGTTCATCATTACTTTTGTTTTAGCCATATTCATCTTTAGTCCAAAATCCTTACTAACTGTGCATAACTGATTAAGATTTTCCTCTAATTCTTTGGGGTCGTGGCTTATGACCACAATGTCATCTGCAAATCGTAAATGGTTTAGGTACTCTCCGTTCACATTTACTCCTTTCTGCGACCAGTCTAATCTTCTGAAAGCTTCCTCAAGGGCATCAGTAAACAGCTTCGGAGATATTGTGTTTCCTTGAATTTCCTTGAATTTTAAATTTCCTACTGTCTTTGTCTAGTCTAATAAAGGAGGTAGCACTCTCATATATTTTCTTCAAAATCATAATATATGGGGTACTATGCCTTGTCTTTCCAGTGCCCAAAACATTGCCTTATGCTGTATGGAGTCAAATGCCTTTTCATAATCCACAAATGCCAGGCATAATGGTGTTTTATATTCATTTGCTTTCTCCATTAGCTGTGATATTACGTGAAGGTGATCCATAGTTGAGAATCCTGTCCTAAAGTCAGCTTGCTCTTTCGGTTGATTCTCATCAAGTATTCTTTCTAATCTGTTAGTAATGACCCTTGTGAACAACTTGTAGATGTGGGATAACAAGCTAATTGGTCTATAATTTCCAATTTATCTCCTTTCTTATGCAGCAAAACTATGATTGCATTATTCTACTGCTTAGGCGTCACACCTTTTCTAATGCACTTTGTGAACAGCCTTGCCAGTTTTTGTGTTATGTCTCTTCCTCCCAATTTTAACAATTCTACAGTAACTTCATCTTCCCCTGGGGCTTTCCGATTTTTCATTTTCTTCAATGCATGTTCTACCTCATCAGGAAGAATATCGGGTATGTCGTATGTGTTGCTACTTTGCAATCCATCTTCCCCACTGCTGGTATCATTCCCTCGCTCCTTGTATAATTATCTATAGTAGTCTTCTTTTATTTGAATTATGCCTTCTCTGCTGTTTATAAGTACACCATCGCTATTCTTCAGTTTCAGTATCATTTGTCTTTCTGTATTACTGCTCATGGCTGCTGATTTAAATCCTTTGTTTGCCCTTAATGCTTCTACTTTTCTTGTGTTAAATCTTCTTATGTCCTCTCTGAGTCTCTTTCTAATGGCTTTGCATAACTCAGTATACTCAATTTTCTCCCTGTCAGTGTTTTTCTTGCTCTTCGTTTGTCGTTTTCGGTTCATCATGACAAGTGTTTCTTGACTAATTTTTTTTCTTTGGATTTCTGTTTCCCTATAGGTTTCTTGGGCTTTATCACTTTCAGAAAGTTGTAATATTCCTCGTCGATATCTTGGTCCTGAGCAGTCTGCAGAAGCTCAAACTTGTTCTTAAGTTCCAGTACAAAATGCTTTTTCTCCTCCTCTGTTATCTCAGAGACCTTTGTGTTATTTACTCAAGTCAGTTTTTTCCTTTCCTTTCCTACATTTATATCAAGTGTACATCTTACCATTCTGTGATCACTTCCAACATTTACCTTATTCAAGACGGTAACATCATTCACAATATATCTTCTGTTAGTGAGGATGAAGTCGATTTCATTAGTTGTTAATCCATTTGGACTCTTCCATGTCCACTTTCTGTTCACCCTTTTCTTGAAAAAAGTGTTCATTACTGACAGTCCTTGAGATTCTGCAAATTCCACAAGTCTTTCACCTCTTTTATTTCTTTCACCACTTTTATTTCTTTCACCAATTCCAAAATTTCCTATAGTTCCTCTTTCTGCACTGTTTTGCCTTTTTCCAACCTTAGCATTGAAGCTCCCATAATAATAGTGTAGTGGGTTTTCTGCTCATCTAGAAGACTCAATTTCGGTGTACATTTCTTCAACCTCTTCATCATCATGGCTCGATGTTGGTGCATAAATCATTATAATCTTTAGCTTGTACCTCTTAGAAATCTTAAGTATTAGTCTTGACACCCTTGGTGATGTATTTTTGAATTCCAAAATGTTGTTTTTAAAATCTTTATGGACCAGAAACTCAACTCCACCTTCACTCCTTTCACTGTTTCCGTTGGTGTACAGCAGATTTCCACTTGATAAAGTTATAAGTGATTCATTTCTTCTTCTTGTTTCAGCCAAACCGATGATATTCCAATTCACATTTTCTAATTCCTTTTCCAGCTCTAATATCCTGTCTTCACCGATGAGTGATCGTACGTTATAACAGGCCAAGTTCAGTTTCCATGCATGGCAGCCTGGTCGTACCCAGAGATTCTTAGCACCCTCTGCTTCCACTCTGATCCTCTCGCTGCCGTAAGAGGGATAGTGAAAGCTGCTGCTGGGGACTGAGGGCCATTTGTATTGTTGTGCTCTCATATGCTGGAGGGTTTGGTCTTTTCCTCTTCACGCTGACCAGGCGTCTTGAAGAGAACCACTCTACATGTTCGTTGCCACCTAAGTGACATAACAGGGCTTACCATCGAGAAGGTGTGCATGAGTGGATTTTAGGGAGGCAGGCCAACCGGACTTCTCCTAAATCTTCTGTAATAGAGAGATATTGGATCCATGAGTGTTTTAGGCTGAGTGTCTGATAGCACACAGGATACCTGTTCACCTCTAAGCCCCACTTCAGTGTTATTATTAATTAAAAATTAATAATTACCTATTTCCATTATTGTTTTGATATTTACCTACTTCTATTTTTATAATCAAATTCAGGAAATTGTTTTTTATTCTTTCTGAAAACGTGTTCAAATAGCTGTTTTCCCAGATAACAGAAGAGCAAGTGGTGACTTTTGAGCGGAATGAGGCTCGGGACACTAAACTGCAGGTTTCCGACTCGCTTTGTTTTGGTCTCAGTCTGCCTCAAGCTATCATGCGGTCAGGTTGTATACAGAGTGTTTCTGTGATTTCTGAATTGTGACTTTTTTATTAAATAATTTTGCAATCCTTACAATTTAAAATGGCGTCAAGTTATAGAGGAGTTAAAAGAAAGTGTATGGACTTAAATGTGGCACAGAAATTAGAACTAATTAAGAAATTTGAACAAGGCGTCTCAGTAGCACGTGTTTGTGAAATTTATGGCGTAAAAAAAAAAAAAAAAAAAAAAAGTGTTTCTGATATGCGTAAATCAAAGGCCAAATTGCAACATTTTATATTTACAACAGAATATTATATATTCTTTATTATAATTTTATATTTTACAGTATTCTATATTGTATTAAAGCTTTTTTTTTTTTTTTTTTTTTTACATTAAGAACAATAAAAAGTGGCCCCCCAGGCTACATTCAATTTAACAGACATTTGGCATTAACTGACACCCCCTTCTCCCCTATTAGTCTGTTAAATCGAGGGTTTACTGTATATTGATGGTAGAGCTACATTACTGAAAATTTCCAATCTAGTTAACCATTTTTTAAATGAGAATGAAATAAGGTGGGAGAACTGTGTTGGATTCTACAGTGATTAAATGCAGTACTTCAGACACTAGTATACCCCTCACTTCATACTATCTGGATACATTTTATCCTTCACAGACAGGTGCTTGCATCTAGAAATATGAGTGAAGAGCTGTGGACTATTGCATGCTTCAGGCATTGGCAAAAATAAAAACCACTCATATTATGAGTGAGAAAAAACACTCATATTATCAAATATGGGTGAGAAGTTACAAACTGCATTGAAAGGTGTTATCAGAATTGGTAACTGTGTCAAAAATGGTCCACTGAGGGCAAGGCCCATGCAAAATTATGTGATGATATGAACAGAATATATGCTGTTTCTATACTACTGAGAAATATAATACCTCTCTCATGCTAAAACATCTTATCAAGGTATTCACACTGAAAGCAGAAATAGTTAAGTTTTTATAAGTTATAATAGCAACAGTAATGATGCAAATTTTTTACTCCTTCTCCCTGGCTATTGTATGTCACAATGGAAGAATAATGACAGCCACAAGAATCATTTCTTTCACAATTAGTCTCTTCTTATGGTTGTTATTGAACTATTGGTGTGTGTGTACGCGCCACAAGCTAGCAGTTTTCCAATCCATGTAACACTGCCTCGATATCAGCTGCATATATTCTTGCCCCCTTCTATTCAAGTGTTCCCATCTCTAAAAATAGCCCACTTTGTTGTATTGACCTTTTTTTTTTTTTTTTTTTTTAATACCTATCAACTCTCCAGGACTGGATTGACTGCCATTCTCCATTCCCCCATCATGCCTAGGAAAAATTACAGATACTTTCAGATTCAGCCTTAATTTGTGACTTTTTCTCAACATCACCTCCACTTGCCTGTGCTAAATGCCATTAGTACCACCACCATTTGTGCCCTTAAAAGATGATAATTGTTCTACAGTATTGCTGTAGCTGAGTGGTCAGTCACGAGAATGCATAATTACACATGCTTTGAGTGATTGTGGTTCATGTTTGCATGACTAAATTTCTGTTTCTTGTATTCTCTGTCTTGTAAACTCCTTTGACCGTACAGTGTTCTCGGAGTATAAACCGCAAAAACTTCTGCTCCCGGCAGCTATACCCTGGTTTTTATTTCACCTTTCCTTATTTTACATATCTTAAACATACGTATGTTTATTGCAGAAGATTTATGCATCATATCATCTTGACTGGTATTAAACACAGTTGCCATGAATGAAATTTAGTTTGCTTTATTTATAAAAATTTATATAAGTGAAATCATAATTTTATTATATACTTGTAATAGTTTTGTCTCTTACAGTTAAATATTAAATCTGAATATTTCTTTGAGTGAAATTAGAGGAAAAATAAATGCAAAAAGAAATTTCAAAAAAAAAAAATTTGGATGACTAATATTTGTACAGTGACTTCTGAATTTACGTGAGGGTTACATTCCAGAACATCTCGGGCAATTTAAATTCACACGTAAAGTAAATAATCACAAAAAAATTTAAAAAAATGCCATAATAGGCCTATGAGAATAACTCTCGCATCTAGCTAAGTTACCTCTAACACTACATACTATTCATTTTCTTTGGTTGGAGGACTGGACATTCTAAAGAAAATGGTGAACAACCAAAGAGATTCATTCATCTTTATTTATTTTATTTTTTTTGTACAGTAAGAAAAAGTATGTTTACTATAACCAACATACAAAACAACACAACAATTGAGAGAGAGAGATTGGGGTGGAAGGTGGCCTTAGGCAGATTGATGAGAGGTCATGGCCAGATTTTGTTCTCTCGGATTCGGACCAGATAGGCGGGGGTGTTCGACCTGGGAGTTGAAGGGTTCACTTGATTGTTCCCTTGAGCACTTGAAAAAGGAATCCAGAGCTAGTTGCTTTTCATATTGCGTCTTTTCATGCAACAACTCATAGTAGCAACCAAGTTCTAGCATAACTTTATGCTGCACTTTAGAGCTTTGTTCAAGATTAGGGTTTTCATCAGCTAACAGATTTAGGCCTTCACCTATAAGATTTAATGTTTTGACATTCCTTTCACTGTCATGTTCCATTCTTTAACCTCTGGGCTTTCTTTTGCTTCTGCCTCCTCCTCTTGAATCGCTATGCTGCTTCAGTGCAAACAGATCTTCATTTGACAATTATTGATGATGTGAGTCAATTAAATCATTGCTATCAGTTGCCTCCTCTTTAGTGAAATCTATCTTTTTTGCAAGTTTCATGCATTTGGCTATAATCTTCATCGGTATCAGAGCCTTTGAAGGATTTGCTAAGATCTGGCCATAACTTATGCCACAATATTTGAATACAGTTATGTGGAACTTTACACCATGTAGCATCAATGAATTTTAAAGCATCTTTTATATTGAAGGCTCGCCAATATTGCTACACACTCATCTGGTTGTCGTCGTTGTCAGTTAGATCAGCCAGAATACGCTTTAAATACTGAGCCCTAAAAGATTTAATCACATGTTAGTCCATAAGCTGGAATATTGAGGTTGTATTTGCCAGAAAAAAATAGTCTTGAAATTGGAACAGACATCATCATTACTGGGTGGAGGCTTGTGGCATTATCAAGAATAAGTAAGATGTTGAATGGAATTCCTTCTGCCTTGCAATACACTTCCAATTTTGGTCGTAACTGAGAGCCAAGATAACTTCTGAAAATAACAGCAGTCATCCGCCCTTTAGAGTTTGAGTACCAGTACACGGGGGTGTACTGCCTGTCATAACCTTTAAGGGCATGAGGGTTTTGATAGTGGTAAATGCACACAAGTTTCAGTTGATGATCCTCCGTATTAGCACCAAACAGAAGTGTTAGCTGATCTTTTGCCACCTTAAAGCCAGGCGCAGTCTTTTCAGCAATGGAAATATAAGTGTGATCAGGCATTTTTTCCATTATAAATCTGTTTTGTTAAGGTTGAATATCTGTTCAGGTATGTAACACCCCCCTCTCATGGTGCTTTCTGTAAATATGGTTGCCGTGCATTATTTTAAATTCCCGTAATTTAAACACATGTAAAGTAAGAACTCACTGTATAATGATATATTCTAGTTGACTTTAAACATCAACCTTTAATGAAGTATATCATTCTTGTTTGTTTATTCCAGATTTGTGGGCTCTTGCTTCAGAATTAGGGATCATATTTAATGCTGACCCCAGTTCAGAATCAATTTATGAAAGACAGAAAATTCTTTCAAATCCAGTTTTTGTTTACAGATTATTATCAAAATTTTTAAGGATCCTTTATTTTGATACTGTGTACTCTAATCTGCAAGCGTATGCATTGAAAATTGTTTTGAGGACAAGTGAGATGATGCTGAGATTTTGCAGTGCTACTCCTACTCCTAAGTTTTCTGAACTTTTTGTATATGAAAACATTTTTGATATTTTGTGTGAAGCAGATTTAGTTTTTGGTAATGCATATTGTTTCAAACAGTGTGTGATTCCTGAAGCTTTAAAATTCCATAACAGGATTGTGTTTCCAGGAAGACATTTTCAGTATCAGCACTTCTTTATTGATAACATATGTGGTATAAGGAAAGAAAATGAAATTAAAATGGATAAAACGATTGCCCAATATTATCCATCTGCTGTAAAAAAATGGTAAGTGGTTGAGGATCCTTTGCTATTCTTGACTTTACAAGTTAGTTTTAGATAAATGTACTTGCATCTGTCCCTCCCTGCCTCTTGCATGCTCTTTACATACACACGTGTATCAGTTATATATATAGAAGAATATAAGTTATTTTTACTTACTGAAAAGGACATTTCAAAAGTTTGAAGTGTTTATATGTGGTTTATCTATATACTGTATTAGCAGAATATCATCAAGCATGTAGGAATAATCAATTTTTAAAGTTAATTAATTTAATTATTATTTAACTAATCAACCTAATATAGTTTAAAGGTTGTTGGTTTTCTCCATTATTTATAAAAGTATAGAAGTTAGTTTCAGTGAATGGGATGATAATTAGATGGGGAGGATTTGTCAGCCTTTTTAGGAACTGGCTGAATTTGAGAAAATTTCCAAGTAGAAGGAAAATCACTAGTGGAATAAGAAAGCAATAACAAGGCAACATAGAAACAGTTACACAGGTTTTGAGAATAAGTGGAGAAATGCCATCAGAAACTGGAGCTTTCTTGGCATCAAGATTGTTCAGCATTATTCTAACGTCATTTGCTCAGAAGACCACAGGAGCCATTGAGTGGAGTGCACCAGAAATAGTAGGAGGAGGTGTACCAAGATCATTGATGCAAGATTTGGATACATGCCAATTATGATATGAAACATTCTTATCTTGAACAGCCTTAGCACATTATTGGAAAACTAAAAGTTTAGATAAAGCATGTGGTTTTAAGGTGGAACGTGGAATAAAGGATTTCATCCCTACAAGAATAATTTGCTTGTAGGGATGAAACCACACTTCCTTAACTACACTATTTTGTGTGGTTAAGGAAGGCCTTAACCACACTATTTTTTTGATGGAGGACTTAATGGAAAGGGTGGGGTCCCACTGCTCCTCATCTGAAGAAAGAGGAGACGAGATTAAACTGGTTATGGCTGACCTAGTAATGTGCAGTTACCCCCCAGAGCATTATTGAGAGGTGTTTAAGAGGTATGAGTAACAGTCGCAGGGATGCTTTTACACCTGTTGCCACCGCATACATTCCCTACTATACAGGCATTTCGGAACCTATTTCCTGTATCTTATGTTCATGTAAGGTACGCTGTGTGCAGCTGCAGGGTCGGAGACTGCACACAGTAGTGTCCGCAACCAAAGATCCTATTGCAGGTAATGACACTAGTGGGGTCATATATGAAATTGAGTGTCCTGATTGTGAGGAAAACAAAACACAGACTGCAAGATCGCCTGGGGGAACACGATAGAGCCCTCAAGATTGCCAATTACAGAGGTTCAGCCATAGCTGAACATGCCTGGGAAACTGGGCATGGTATTACAACTAAAGAAGCCATGATCATGGATAGAGCATATGGCTTTTGGAACCAGAAATGGCTAGAGAGTTTAAGGATATGTTCATCCGAATGCTACAGTCTTAATAGGGATAAGGGCTGTCGCATTCATCCACTCTTTGAAGCCCTTATCCTAAGGAGAGACGAACGGTTTAGAGTGGCCCGTCCAATTTCTGGTTCCAATGCACAAGAAGTGGACTGTGCGCAGATGCCATAGTTCGTGTCGCAGACCTGCTGAGACGTATGTATATATATAGATTGTCGGATAACCTGTAACCATTATTGCTGATGAAGGCGGCTGCTGTTGCCAAAAACTCCTATTTTAGTGGTTCTTAGTGATTTTAAACATCTTTAACGCTTTTAACTTTATATTTTATCACATTTTATTCTTGTTATACATCATTTTATTTTATTTTATTATTATTTTAATATTTTAATATATAGTTTATACGATCAGTATGCATATATTTTATGTTATTTTATATTATTATAATAAAGGCATTTTATAGAGTTGAGTCAGTGTTTTTAGTAGAATCACAGATGAATTATAGAGTTCCTGACTTCAGAGGCCTCTTCAATGAATTTGACAGAGTGGGATTGAGAGATTTTAAGCTGGAGAAGATTGAAAAGAGGAGATTCCAAATTACTAAGTCTCTGACAGGGAATATCAGAGTGAACTTTTGCACAAGTGTCACCTTTCAAGTGAAAGGTATCTTACAGCAAATAATTAGTAAAACTGAGATGAGCAGTGGTTGATTAAACTGATAATTGGGATTTTGTCAGAAAAAGTATGTGGTGTTTGACAGAGTGTAAGTGGAAATGGACGTTATTCAAATTGGAACTGAGACCATGTATATCTGTGAAATTTTTCCCAAGAAAATTTTTTCACAATTAACGATTTTGACATATAATTTTTAATTTCTAAACTTCATTTTGGCCATTTAAAAATATATCTAATAAAAAAACAACAAAAATAATTGAGTTAAATTTTTATTTATACTATAATCCTAAAAATTATTCAATATTTATCACTTGATTTCACTTCATTAAGAATGACTAAACCTTTATTTTTTAAAAAAAAAAATCGGAATTCTGAACAATTCATTCCGAAATTCTGTTTTATCATCAACTCGGCCTCCAAATTTTTTAGAATCAACCTATTTTTATCTTTACGCCAAGCACTCGTCATTAGACCAAAAATCCTTTCAGATGTTGCATTTGCATGCGGAAGAGAGAAAATGTATTCGATAATTTTTAAAAATTGTGGAGAAGAATTTAAAAAAAAAAAAAAAACCAATCTTTGATCACACGGTAATTGCCTTTCAATATCCGTTATATTTGCCATAAATCTTTTTAAGAAGATATATTCTTCAAACAGCAAATCTTGATCTACTTCTATTTTAAATGCGTTAGTGATTTTACGATTTCATGAAATGCTGGTATGCTATGCAAAGATAAATTAGAGAGAATTTTATATTTGTCGTCATTGAAATTTAACCATTTCTCTATATATTTTATAGCCAAAACAAATAAATTATTTGCTTCCATTTTAAACCGTTTTGAAGCATCTAGGTTATCACAATTTTGGATAATTTCATGAACATTTGCTCCATAATAACATTCATTCTTATACTCAATCAAGGACTGCCTTACATTATTCATAATTGAATATACTTCAACAATCGTAACATTGGAACATTGGTTTTTTTAGCGCTGGTTGAAATATTGAACATACATTCTTTACAAATTTTACCTACACCTCATGAAGCTCATGTTCAAAAAAAAAAGTCTCAATATAGGTGCTATGTTATTCTTGCTCATAAAATACAATTTAATAGGTGCAAAATTGGTCAATAGTCGCTCAATAGCTGGTAAAAGAGTGTCAGCCACCTTGTTGGTATATGTCGTAAATTTCATTCCATTCTGTTTAGTTCAGTTGTCTTTTTTGTTGAAGAGCTAAATTCATTAAATATTTTAATAACAATAGATTCTATATCAATACTCAAACAATTGCAAGCTCTCTTAGCAGTGTTATGCAGAATGTGCAAATTGCAACCAGCTGGTAATATATTTTCATTAAATTTTTTTAATGTTACGAAAACGCTATTTTCTTGACAAAATTAATATTGGCGTTATCTGCTCCATATACAGTAATTTTTTTGGGAGATAATTCATTAAATGTAAGCTGTTGGATGAGAGCATTTGAAATAGTTTCAGTATCTTCTGCTTCTAACCAAATGAATGATATCAAACTGGTTTTGGCCAAAATATCTCACAACCAAAGGAAAAGTTTTTACGTTTCCTTTATTAGAAGCGTCCGTGCTTATAGAAAAGGGCTTATTATTCTCCAGTTGTTTCAATATGTAATTTTTTGAGTGCTTTCCAAGAATTTTTGTAATAATGACAGAAACTTTTGTTTTCCCACAAGAATATTTTGCTGCAATTCCAGAGTCAGGAAACATTTTTTTAAAAATTGAGCTAGCACAACCAGCTGAGACATAACTATGAGAATGCATAACAGAATGGTAACAAAACGATACTTCTGCAAATGCGACATCTTCGTGAGTCTTGCTTTGCTTTGGTATAAAAAACTTAGAAATTTTTGATGTAGTTGCTATTGCTTGAACATTTGCAATGTGGTTTTTAGATTGCAAATGTCTACTTACGTCGTTTTCACCACCGTGACTAATTGTGAAAATGAAATTGTTGCATGTAGAGCATTTTGCACTATGATCATCTCTACCGCGACTAATCCAACTATACTTTTTTTTCCCAATCTGCATTATAGTGAACCAACTGTCTTCTTTTCTTTTCCAGAATTTTCAAACTACTTTCACCATCTGACATTTTGAAGGCTAGAATAAATTGATATTTTAAATACAACCTGTTCATTTTAATTTTTAATTTAATAAGACAAATTCAAACAAAAATTAAATGAAATTTACCTTATATAGGTAACAATTCCTACAGCAGCTGAACTGATTAGACAGATGTCAAAATAATTTTTATTCTTTTTATAATGAAAGATAAACACACACTCGAGATACACCTAGCTTAGACCACCAGACAGCACTGACATCGTTGATCGCACTATTTACGCAGACACTTATGTCTAAAAATCCCTGAGTGGCTCGAGGGGATTCCTGGACATCTAATGCGTCCCATGAGTGCATTAGATGTCTGGGAATGAAATGTATTTCTTTCCTAATATGTATGAATTTCAGACCTTGGTGGGTGAGTAGCGTGCAACTCACCCGCCAATGTCCGAAATTCATACATATTAGGAAAGAAATACATTTCATAACAGCATCCATCACTTTTTATGGCATTATTTTACAGTCAAAATCTGTTAATTTTTTACCTGCGGGACATTTAAATGTTTATGCGGGGCACGGGACAAATCACTTTTGTAGGGGACTGTCCCGCATATTGCGCGACGTCTGGCATCCCTGCCTATAACACACACCTACTTTCATTTTTCCTTTCCCAGTGTATATGTCACACCAAACAGATTCAACATTGCATTATTGTCCACCAATATCAATTGGATGCACTTCCTTAGATTTTATGTGTTTCTTAACTAACAGCATATCCCCTCCTCCCTTCCTGTCCTGTCTATCCTTTCTATACACATTGTACTCCCCAAAATATATTTCCGTTATGGAGCAACACTGCTTTCAAACTTTCTTTTAAGAAATCAGTGAATAGCCACCTTTCAGCTGGGTTGTGCAGGTGTCCAAGAGGTCCATTAGAGAATTTACATCACTGTGGTAAATTCAGTAAACCAAATTGCTTTCTTAAGAAAATAAATGTATAAATGTTTGTTGATGTTTGTGAAAATAGCATATTTTGATGTCCTCTTACAGAAGATTTCACTCTTGTAGTCTAGAAGACGAAAGTTTAGCTTGATTTTTAAATAAGTCCAGATCATGAACAAGGTCATTTAGTTCCTCTTGAAATATTAAGAGCATTACTTGAAATATTAAGCATCATTCTGAGAATGTACATGTCATTTCATATGTGGGGTTACTAACTTGCTGGCTTCTCCATAATCATTTTGAGCCTCACTGTCATACTCAAAATTATCTGTTCATCTTCTTCATCCAAATTGTAAGTTTCTGGTGGTTTTGGTACAGATAGTTCTTCACTGTTTAAAATATAGCAGTGGTATATAGGGTCATTATAAAGGCCTTGTGCAGTTTAAAATTTTCATAACTTCTGTTCTATACATGATAAAATCAATCTGTAAAAAACGTTAGAAATGTAATTTAGTGAATTTGGCTAAGGTAAAGAAAGCCCACATGAGAAGCATGCAAAAGTTCGATGAAATTTACCGGTAAAAGTACTTTGTTGTAAAGGCATTTGTATTGTTGCTTGCTTGGTAAACAGACGGTGGGTGTTATCAGTCTGGAGTAGCAGTTGAATCCCACGGGAGCTTGAAACCCTCCCAAAATGGAGGGGGCTAACCTGACCTTCTTTCTTTAGAATCACTAATTGAATTAACTAATTGAATCGTGAACAGAGTCATGTTGGAAGTTCTGGCGTCGTAAAAAATGTTTGTAATGTAGTTTTACTGGTAAATTTTTTCCAAGTTTGCCGTGCTTCTCGTCTGGGCTTCCTTTACCTTTGTCTTTTTTTTCTTTATAAACAATTTATCCACTAGTCCACCAGTGATTCTAAAGAAAAAGGTCAGGTTACCCTCTCCACTTTGGGAGGGTGTCAAACTCCCATGGGATTCAATTTCTACTCCTGACTGATAACACCCACTGTTTGTTTACTGAGCAAGCAACAATACAAATGCCGTTACAGCAATGTACTTTTACTGGTAAATTTATCAAACTTTTGCGTGCTTCTCGTGTGGACTTCCTTTACCTTTTCCTGTGAAGTTTAGTATGTAAAAAAGTTATTAATTTATTTTATTGTAGTTGAGCAAAAATTTTATTATTATTATTTTTTTTTTTGCAGAATTAGTCATGACCAAATGGCTTCAATAGAAGCCATTTGGTAAGAAAGTAAATTGTGTGCTGTGGTTGGCCAACGAAAGTCTATAATTGCAGTACAAAAAAGATTTAGAGCCCATTACAACAAAGATGCATCACATAAGAATTCTATAACTAACTGGATGGAAAAGTTTGTAGAAACAGGTTCCGTCAATGATAAACCACAGTCTGAAAGGCCAAGGACGGGTTGTTAATAGTGAAAATTAGTTGGAAATACTGCAGAATTACTTTATTCCTGAACTAACACATTTAGGACTTATAGGTTATACAGTGTTTCAGTAAGGTGGTGCACCTTGTTACTTTTCTCTCAGTGTCAGGCAGTTTCTGAATGAAAATTTTCCTAACAGATGGATTGGAAGAGGTAGACCAATCTCTTGGATACCAGATTTGAGCCCATGGATTTTGGATTTTTTTCTGTGGGGACATGTTAAGACTATTGTTTATTCAACAAAACCTCACTCTTTAGATGGTTTTCTGACTGGGATAACTAATGTGATTCAGGGTATTACTGAAAATCATCTGCAAAATGTATTTGTAGAACTTCAGAATCGTATCTCAGTTTGTATACATAATGATGGCAGACACGTTGAGAATTAACAATCTCAAGAATAAATGTATGTATGTAAAACTGTAATAAATTCTTTCCTTTACACTTTTTACAGATTGATTTTACCATGTATAGAACTGGAGTTTTGAAAATTTAAAACTGCACAAGGAGTTTATAATGACCCTGTGTTTGGAAATTTTACTGTATACAGTAAACCCCTGCTATTCGCGGGGGTTACGTTCCTGAGAAATGCCGCGAATACTGAGTTATGGCTCCCATAGTAATAAAGGGGTTCTGTTCCAAAGTATGAAAACAGTATATAAGAAAAACTAGTCTAAAATTGTGACTATGTATGTATTATATGTACCTTCATAATATGACTATGTACATAGTCATATTATGAAGTGAAATGCAAGCATATGGCATCGAAATGAAAATAAGAAACAATTTAATGTTAAATGTAATATTTATTAGAAATTTCAAACAAATCTTTCAAACTAGCATCTTTGCTAGCTAAAAAAACTTATCCCTCCAGAGCTATCACCAGTTTCGCTAAAGTGTTGATAAAGGAGTCTTGCCTTTTCACGAATGATGAGTGAACTTAACAGAATTTTATTTTGAGTTCGGTCTTCTATTCACAGATTTAAAGCTTTTACCGTTTTTTCTAATTTAACATCACGAGTTACAGAGCAAATTTTTGAAGCAATTAGCGCGTTTTCACGGATTTTTTCTTCCGATTTTTTGATTGATCGTACCATTGACTCATTGATTTTATAATGTTTTGCCACTGAGGAGACACTTTCACCATTAGAAATTTTGTCTAATAACTCAATTTTATTTGCTAATGTCATCACCTTCTTTGATCTTTTCACATTTCCCTTGTTTTTCGTAGCCATATTTTTGTATACGGGTTAGAAAGAACTTGTCCACAATAAAGTCACTTTCTTCTGTTAACACACTCGAAAAAGTCTGTTTTACACTGCAAAACGGTAGATTTATCACTTTTGTAAACATATCAATTTATAAATTGATAAATTTATTCAATTTATAAGCATATAAATTAAAAGCAAACGACGAAACCTTCCATGACAAGTGCATAACGCACACTGAACAAGGATTAGTGAGAAACATCCACACCGGGATTTTGTCACCCCTCTCCCCCCAACCACTGAGCGCTGTTTTGACAGGGAAAGATAATTTTAGCCACGCCCATGTTTTTTTATGGCGGAAAATGTTCATGGCGCTTTAAAATTCACATTTTTTTAGGTTTCATTTTATATTAAATCAGCGATTGCGAAACCGCGAATACAGATACCGCGAATAGTGGGAGTTTACTGTATTTAGATTTAGAGGTAATCGCTGAAATGGTTGTTAAACAAAAATAACAATCTGTAGAATGATCTTTTGGTTCCCTCCAAATCATAGGAACTGCAAATGACATGTGACGGCAAGATCCATTTAACCATGCAGTAAGTACTGTAACATAACACAACCAATACAGCAGAAACAAGGGGCCCAAAACTTATCTTGATTGCCCACTTTACATCCAAAATAAAGTTTTTAAGCTTTTTTAACTAGATGAGTGAAGTTTCGTCTTTGTGATTTAAAAGTTAGCTCACCATGTATATAACAAAAACCATTAGGATGACTGATGCTGCATATAGTAGGCATCTTAGTAATAGCTATATAGTGGAAGGAAGGTTGTAAATGCACAGAAACATTTAAAAGTATAAACAACACTTAAAGAAAAAAAACACAAACAGTAATAACCTTAATTAAGTGACATCTGGCACACAACCAAGAGAACAGTCTATTCTGTGGAAGAAGTGAGCAATATTATGTCAGGTCTTGAACTTGTTTGAACAGCCATCTGCTACAAATACAGGATGTTTTAAAAGTGATGGTCAATAATTTAAAGGTGCACTGTACAGATTACAATATGCAAAAAAACCCTAGTAAACTTGGGTCCTTAAGTGAATCGTTTTTGAGATATTGCACATTTCTAGTTGCAATCCACCACTGACAAGGTGAACTGTACAGAGTTGGGATCCACCACTGACTTGTTTGTTTAGGTTAGGTTATGCTCGTTCTCTCTCTTTCCCCTTTCTCAATGCTCTGAGATGTAGCAGGCATACTAGTACTTGTCAAAGGATAGTCAACACGGAAAGAGCAATGAAGAATACGTGAAGTGCAGACATGCATTTCAAGTTAAGTAAAGCCAATGGCAGTGCACTCAAGGCTGCACATTTGTACCAAGAAGCATTTCCCCACCGAAGGCAGCCCAAAAGCCTCACATTCATCGGGATACAATGCCTTAGAGAACATGGGTGCTTCGCGCATGGAGTACGACCAGGTAAGCCCAGATGCATAACACCTGATGTTGAGAAAAGGGTGTTAGAAAGAATATTTCAAAAAAAGCAAATTATGATATTAGGGTCCTCCATAAATGATTACATCTACCCATATATTTGTTTTGTCTGTAAATTGCATGTGTTCTCTGGTCGATTTATCTGTTTGCTGGACGATAAAATCCCAGTTTCTGGGGGGAGGGAATCTTGCTATCTATGCCTGAGACCAACTAACTCAGCCACGGAGTGAAAAAAAGCCCACTAAAGTTCCTTGCGTCATTGACAGGATTCGAACCCAGGCTTTTTCCACCTGGTGTGGGGAGGATGGTGACGATACCACTGTGCTACCCATGCAGACTTGTTAGAAAGAATAGAACAAAATCCAGGAATTTTGACAAGAAGGGTTGCTCTGCAAGATCATGTACTGAGTTATAGCAGTGTGTGTGTGTGTGTGGCAAATTTTACATCTC
This sequence comes from Mastigoproctus giganteus, assembly GCF_048544385.1. Taxonomy (NCBI): domain Eukaryota; kingdom Metazoa; phylum Arthropoda; class Arachnida; order Uropygi; family Thelyphonidae; genus Mastigoproctus; species Mastigoproctus giganteus. Next base: position 106,634,893 of record NC_143584.1, on the reverse strand, counting down.
CAATTACTGTACCCCTACCATATCCAGTGTGTACAAGGTCTCAGCAATACAGACTACCCTCCCAGAGTGCTCCCATAGTCAGTGGCAGATCTTAACAAAAAATGTGCATTATCTTGAAAACGGTTCATTTGCAGCCCGATGTTCACTGGGACTTTTTTGCTTATTTTAGTTTGTATTTTTTACCTTTAAATTATTGACCATCATTTTTGAAACACCCTATATAGAGTTTCAGGGAAGGTTCAAACATGCCTTAGCCTGTCAGATCACACAGAACAACCCTTTTCACACATTCATTCATTTTGTAAAATTACACTCCATTAATAGTTCATTACTGTATTATTTATATCTAGATCCATGTGTCAAGTAAAAATTGTGGATGATAGAGAAATTCTGCATTTTATTTTCAAATTCAGTAACAAAAAAATACATAAGAATTAGCAAGAAATGTTCATGTGACAAAATTTGTGTTGACCGGTGTTATTGGAGAGGATGGACAGTTGATATGAGAATTTTTTTCCACTTTTTTGACTTACTTCCTTGCATCATTGCTAGTACTAATATTAGCACAATCCACTAATGGTGGCTGAAACAGTACATCTCACAATAACCAGAGGAGAGATTACATTAGTAATCAGCCAGAAAGACAGGAATAATGTCACAAACCTTTGAGGATCAGTAGGTTTCACCATTTGATAATGAGCCATTGAAAAGACATCTCATACAGGATATAATTCAGACTTTGTTATATGTTTTGTTTATGTTCTGTGTTATTTCTAGTTTCTTGCTTTTCTGGTATCATCACCAAAATATAAAACCTTTATATTTTGTTGATGATAATAACATTAACCAAAGGAATGAAAATAATATAATTTAATAAACAGTGCATTATTATTAGAATCTCTGGAGTAAGTTTTTAGAGTAGAGTAGAGCGCTAAAAATATGGGTTTATTCTTCTTTTAAATTTAATTTACCTTTCACCGCTATATATAACCAACAAACAATTCCTAACACAATTTAACTGTTTACCTTTCAAATGGTGAGTCCTGTTGTTAGTAGTGGAAAATGATGCAAGAAAGCAACTCACTGCTCTGCATCTTAAAAAAATTCACTGATTTTCTCAGGAGTGTCTTTGAATCAGTTTCTAGTACTGATTTCAAAAATTACTCTTTATTTCCATCTTGTCAGGCGTCTTCAAAAACATGAAAAAGAAAATTTGATTTTTCACAAATTTTTATTAATTTTGGCAGAATTTGTGCACTGAAATTATAACAAATGCTACTTCTACCAGACTTATATTTAAGTACATGTTGAAAACACTATTAAAAAGGGCAGTGTGGTAAAAAGTCCACTAAACACACTTCTCATTTTCAAAATTAATCTATGATAGGTCAAATTTTTTTCTTTGATTTTCTTACAGATCCTTCTACTTTACAGCCTCTCTTCAGCATCCAGCAATAGTCAGCCATCATGTTGACATTCTACTTTCCCTGGTACCTCATCTCCATTTCTTTTAAGTCCTGGCAAAACCTCTCATCCTGTTCTTTACTAATACTTTTTTTGGTAGAAAATGAAAAAGACCTGGGAGTAATTTTGCAGTCAGATATGAAGTTTTCTGAGCAATGCAGACAGGCTGCCAGGGCAGGTCATGGGGTTCTGTCAATGATATATAGGAATTTTGCTAGCAGGGAAAAGGAGATGATTGTCCCTCTGTATAAGGCAATGATCAGGCCACGCCTGGAGTACTGCGTACAGGTCTGGAATCCTCATTTTAGGAAGGATGTAGATTTGCTTGAGCGTGTACAGCGAAGGGCAACAAGATTGGTGAGGGGAATGAAGGGATCCTCTTACCAAGAGAGGCTTAAGTTCTGCAAATTGCAGTGGCTAGAGACCTGATTGAAGTGTATAAGGCCTTGAATGGATTGAACACGCTGAATTCTGATGGGATCCTTCCACTTGTTCAGATTACGAACCTAAGGGGGCATAAATTCAAATTAAGAAAGGACAGATGTAGAATAGATGTGCGGAAATTTGCCTTTAGCCAGCGGGTGGTTAATTGCTGGAACAAACTTCCATCTGTCATTGTGGAAGTTGATAGGTTGAATAAATTTAAGGAAGAACTGGACAGGCATTTGGAGGGAATGGTGTGATTTTTTTTTTTTTTTTTTTTGGCTGATGCTGCATAAGCTCATACACTTGCTTTCTTGCATCACATGCCACTACTACTACTACTACTTCCTAGATTTTCTTGGAAGTAGTCAATGTGGGAGTGTAAAAAATGTACCTTCATACTCATTTTGCAGCCCAGCTTCTTGAAGTTTTCCAACAAATTTTAAACTATTTTCTTGTAGTCTGTATCTGTGTTGTTTCCTGAGAAGTTCTTAACAGCAGACCTGAAGCTAATCTATATCTGTTTTTCTCTTTTATTCATAGTTCCTTCCAAATGTTGATCTGCATCAGTTTTTTTGAATTTGAGGTCCAATAAAAAATATCTTGTTTTAGCTTCTCTTGGATGATCGATGGGAATTTAGTACAAAGGTAGTTGAAGCAGGGACCTTCCTGCAGTAAAGGTCTCACAAACTGTTTCATCAAACTTAATTTGATGTGCAAGGGTGGCAGGGGGACAGTTTTGGTTTCTACTAGTGGTTTACGAACCATGTTCTTTAATCCAGGAAACAAACTGCCCCTCTTTCGCCAGATCTTGACATCTCAGTGCTTACTCCTTGACTGATTGTCCTACTCACAAAAAAAGCAAGGCATTTTCGTGTAACCGGATCTATCCAAGTAACATGCCCGCCATTTTAAATTCAGCACAGACCAACCAGCCATGTTCATAATACTTAATGTTTGTCAACAACTTCAAGTTTTCATCTTTCTTTCAAATGCACAGAATGAACTACTGGAATTGACCTATATTTATTTCCATTGTGGAGCAACACACCTTTGAGGCTCCTCCTTGATGAGTCAATAAAAAGTCTCCACTGTGTAAGGTTTTAACTAATTCCTAAATAGTTCATTAAGCCATTTATATTACTGCAAAACACCATAGAATCACACTCAGAAAAATTAGTACTAGTTCTCATTCTCTGTGTCAATACCATGAGAAAAACTAGGAAGTAAAAGTTAATGTTCCCTTCTGTGTGTTGTCTTTGTCTCAAAAAGAGTTAGATTACTACCATCAAAAAGAAATGTGTATGATTTCAGAATTATTTCTTGCATCCAGTTATTTTGTTACTGCATCATAGTATCCATTCAGATTGATTAGACAGGATTTGTCCCTTAACAAACCCATGTTGTGACTGCAGTATAACTGCATTCCTGTCTTTAATAGTATATAACAGAGCTATGGCTTCAATACGTTCTATGTTGATATCAATATTTGTAGAAGAATAAGAGAAATTTACCTCAATATAATATGTAGAACAGTTCCATATACGGAAGTGTTCTACATTTCAGAGTGTTCTGTGTTTCTTTGTCTCATTGCCTCTCTAGTATGCTGGTGTAGAAAACAGACATCTATTAAGTCCACAAAAAGTCTTGCTAATGTGTGAAGGACAAACCCACAAGTTCCAGTCAGTCAATGTGTCAATAAACATTGATGTCTGGAAAGTTAAAATCCCTCATTATAAGACATTCTGATTTTTGCATATTACCTGTGCCAAATGAACAATAATGAAGGCTGTATGAATATTAAGTTGTAACTTACTAAATCTATAGGTAATTTTAAATCATGAGCTAGAGAATATGACTAGGACCATTTAAAACTATTCATTGAACAGTTTAGTATGTTAGTTAAGTAAAAGAGGTAAAATTTTTCCAAAAACTTATATGTTTTCAACAGCTGAACATTCTTCAAATTGCATGTTAGTCGACATTTCCTGCATGCAAGAAAATATGCCTTTTTACCGACACTGAATGACTCTACCACTTGTTTATTGCCATTCATTTTTGATAATGATTGTGAATGGGTACTCAAATTCATTTTTAGTGCATAATATGTGGTAGGAAACTAATGAAAAAAACCACTTATTTGTTCATTTTTGTAACTGAGAAATATTTTATCATCATCATTACAGAGAATACAAATGGATTGACCAATATATACATAGTGCTCAAATAAATTTTGTATTGTTATTTGTAATAAAATGTAATGTCATTTCATGTGTGTTTAATTATTTATAGGTTGATGAAGCATTGGTTAACATTGTATCAAAAGGTTAAAGTTAAATTTGATTCATTAGCAAAGGAAGATATTTATTACACTAGGGTAGCAAATATTTTTTTTCTTCTGCAGTGGATTTTGCAGCCATATATTTATAAAAGAAATACAGCCATGAAACATGAACTTTCAGCTTTAGATAAAGGAATTAATTTAATTATTCACGGAAAATGGAAAAGAACATTGAAATTTTTGTTGAAACATCTACATTTTCTTTTATACAAGAGTAAGTTTCAAAATTTTGAATTAAATATTTGAATACTGATTGATAATATAGTCTTGCTAATTTGAATTCATAAATAAATGTATGAATTAATGATAAAAATTGTTCTTTTTTTTTTTTTTTTTGTGATAGCATTTAATTTTATTAGAGCTTCATCATTTTTAACTGGAGTAGTCTGGTTACAAATGGTCAAATAGTTCTGGAGTAGATAATATGATGATTGAATTTCCTTTATCATAGGTCCTTGAGGTTGTCACAGGCATTCTCTCAGATATTCCAGAGAAGCTGTACTTGCTACCCGGGAGTCTAAAACACTGGTGGAACTGATATTTGGTAACATTCAAGTCAAGTGGACCCAATTCAGCGAAGTCCGGACAGTCTGTGACTGCCGAATCACTTGCACCTTCACGATGGTGGGACTGTTAGTAATCCTGGGTATAACCATGCATAAGCACATGGTAGCTGACCACCCAGGTGTGAACCAATGTAAGCAAGGGTCGAGGTGTGGTGCCCACACCACATGGAGGAATGCGCCCCCTCTGTGTTACCAGGCAGTACTGGGTGGTAGCTCATCAACCGGCGCAATACCACCACTTTGCTTATTGGAGGCTTGAAGTGGTGCAACCCATGTTTAGTCTCCAGAGCTAATTCCAGTCAACCCTTCCCCATCTCTTCCATCATGCAGTATGAATGATGATGTTTGAGGTTATGATGAACATCATGACGAGATCCAATCTTCCTTACTTTTCCAGGTTACAGCTCTAAAACGTTCACAGGCCGGCCGCTAGTTAGTACACTGGACCGAACCAATTGGTAACTCTCAAGGAGGCTTCCGGATCAGCTAGTGTATAATCTTGCTACCTCTACTCTGCCAGATAGTGACTGTAGGGTGTCCGAGTAGTGTGTATGCGGGGGAGCATTGTTGAGTCCACGTTATGTCAAGGATCTGGGTATATTCTTACCATGTGTATGCTATATCCAAAAATTTCATTACTTCATACAGCATATCCCAACCCACTTTTTCTTACTGTTGAATACACCATGAATTGTCAAACTAATAGAGTAAGCTTATCTGCGAAAAGATCTAAACCTCCCAAACACTTCCTAGTTCATTTCACAAATATACGTGGTCTCAATTCTAATCTCAATGATGTCCATTTCCACTTGCAGTCTCCCAAACCCCATGTACTTTTTCTTACAAAATTTCAGTTATCGGTTGATTCAACTACTGCTCATCTCAGTTGCCCAAACTATTTGCTGTATGAATCCTTTCACCTCAAAGGTGGTACTCCGATACGTCCGTTCCGATATTCCCTGTCAGAGAATTGGTAATTTGGAATCTCCTCTGGCTTAAAATCTCTCTACCTCATTGTGTCAAATTCATCTGTTGTCTGTACCTCCACTAATCACTTGGAGCTCTTTGACTTCCTCTCTTTGCAACTTGACTATCTCCAGTCCAACTTTCCTAACAGTGAGGTAATTTTCCTTGGTGATTTTAATGTTCACAACTCCAGCTGGCTTCCGTTTTCTAGTCATACCGACCCAGCTGGTCGAGATGCTGAGGCTTTTGCAATTACTAATGACCTTGCACAGATTGTTCATTTACCTACAAGAATATCAGACAATCCTAACCATACAGCCAACACGCCTGATCTTTTTCTTACAAACAATCCTTCTAAGTACATTGTCGAAGTGAGAGGTCCTTTTGGCACTTCAGATCACAACTTGGTGATTGTCTCTTCTCCAATGGAACCTTTATCTCATGGCTATTCCCAACCTCGTGTTGTTTGGCATTACAAGAATGCAAAATGGGATGACCTGCGAGACTTCTTTTCTTCTTTTCCTTGGTCGGATTACTGTTTCAAAACTTTTGATGTCAACGTTTGCTAAGATCGTGACAGTGAAATTATTCTTGTAGGAATGGAATCCTTTATTCCACACTCGACTTTAAAATCTCGTCCTTTATCTAAACCTTGATTTTCCGATAAATGTGCTAAGGCTGTCCAAGAGAACAATGTTGCATATCATAATTGGCTTGTTTCTAATTCTTCGGTTTCATTTTATGCCTACACCAAAGCTTGCAACAATTGTAAAGCAGTTATTAATTAAATAACTGCTTTACAATTGTTGTATTTAAACTCTAGTTTAAATAAAATTTAAACTAGAGTTTAAATAGACTAAGAGTAGAAAGCTTGCTTCTTGCCCTAATGGTAGCCGAACATTCTGATCTCTTGCCAGAGCTGTTGGCCGCAACTTTTGCCCCCACCTCTGTCAAAACCAGATGGTTCTGTTGTCACTTCGGCCAAGGATAAATCTGACCTGCTAGCATCCCATTTTTCTTCCAACTCATGTATTAATGATCTTGGAAAAAAATCTCCCACCATTCCCCACATGCTCCATTTAATGCCTCTCATGGTCTTCCGTCAAAAGGATGTCAGAAGGATTTTGACGATTCTTGATGCTAAGAAAGCTCCAGGACCTGATGGTAATTCTCCATCTTGTTCTCAAAACCTGTGCTCCTGAACTTAGTCCTGTTCTGTGCCACCTTTTTTTCACTTTCTTATTCTAAAGGTGTTTTTCCTTCTGCTTGGAAATTTGCTCATATCCAGCCTGTTCCTAAAAAGGGTGACAAATCCCTCCCATCCAATTATCATCTCATTGCAATTACTTCTACTCTTTCTAAAGTAATGGAGAAATCAATTAACCGCTAGCTAACTCTTAAACTACCTAGAAACCTTCCGTCTGATCAACAATCGCCAGTATGGATTCCATCAGTGTCGATCCACTGGTGATATTCTGGCTTATGTTACCCCATTTATGGACAAATTCACTGGAAAAGTTTGTTGAAACCCAAGCAGTTGCTCTTGACATTTCAAAGGCTTACGATCGGTTTTGGCATAAAGGTCTTCTAAACAAGCTTCCATCTTATTGTTTGCCAACTGTTTTTTGTGATTGATTGGTTATCCAGTTTTTTCTCTGATCACTCACTGAGGGTGATGGTAGATGGCTCTTTGTCTTCTAACTTCTCCACTATTGCTGGTGTCCCCCGAGGTTCTGTTCTTTTTCCCACTCGCATATTTTCCCACTTTTTCCCACTTGTATATTAATGACCTTCTTCCATTGACTGGAAATCCTATCCATAGTTTTGCCGATGATAGCGCATTGCATTCCACTTTCCATTTTGAGAAACCTTGTTCTGCTCAATCAGCTTCAACTTCTTGAATATCTGCTACCAATTCCTTAAATGCCGACCTCCAGTGGGGCAAAGACAACCTTGAGGCACACCCCTCGTTGCATGAATGGTTTTCCAGTGAGTTCCATTGGCCATAATTAAGTGTCTCTGCTGTAGTAAGGACTCCAGGATGCTGACAATTTGTTAGTGCCTTGAAATATTCTTTTAGGATGCCTATAAGAGTAGGAATGGAGACAATATCAAAAGCAGATTTGATATCGAAAAATATTACGTTCAGTTGAGCTCTGTCATCCAGGGCTTTTTGTGCTCTGTAGAGAGTATCGAGGAGATTAGAGGTCTTTGACCTGTGGTGTAGAACTGTGTAGAAGTAGGGTGGTTGGTGAGCAAAACAGGGTTGAATAATTACTGGGTGTATAAGTTTTTCAAATATCTTTAATAATGTACATCCTATGGAGATTGGGTGAAAGTCTGTAGAAGTCTTGGGGTTTCCAATTTTAGGGACTGGTTTGCAGAAAAAAGATTTTCAGAGTTCAGGTATGGTGCCTGTCTTTAGAATCTTCTGAAAGATTTTTAGGAGGAGATCTACAATGTACACAGAGCACACCTTAACTATAAACAGCGGTATGCCATCAGGGCCTGTAGTAGCATTGTTGGGCAGGCCATTTATCATGTCAATGAGCTGCTGCTTATAGATAATTACATCATCCATGGCAGACAGGGTTTTTAGGTTTACATTAGGTAGGGTTGAAAGTTCGGTGGTCGCAGCTTGATGATTGAAAGATATGTGAATCTGCTGCTCAAATAGCTTTCCATCCATGTTAAAATGTTTGTCGCAATTCAAGAAAATTCTCTTGGACTTGGTAATTTTGGATAAGATATACTGTTGATGTGCTCCTCTCTTGAGGCAAAGGAACCGAGCTCTCTCTTTTAAAGGTTTCGTGGTCTGCACTGCTTCTTGATTTTACCCATTTTCTGTATGCCTTTTGCTTATGCCTAAAGGCAGTTTTCATATCTGGATGGAACTAACACGGGGTTCTCTCAGTAATTCTGATTTGTTTAGATGCTCCGATCATGGCGACATGGCTCAGCTGAGGTCTGGATTGTCTCTTCGACAGATAATGAAGTTAAATTATCCCAGTCAATGGTGGAGAGATGGTTGATGACTATTTCAGGTTTCAAGAATTTTGAAGCAAAAATCAGATCAGAGTGAGCATCTGAATAATAATTTCTAATTTGCATTCCTGATTGTAAGTACATTTCCAGTAAACCAAGAAAATGTCAAATGACTTTTTGTGGTTAATTACAAAAACATCAACTACAAAATTATTTTGTAGTTAATGTTGTTTGACACTAAATCTTTGAATTAATCCAATGGAATTATATTTTCAAAGAATTAACAATGGCGGATAAGAATGAAAAAGCAACAGTGTCTGGACATGGTACAAAGACCACAAAGGTAAGAAAAAGACTGAGTTTTAAAATTAAATTAGATGTTTTGAAGCGAATCAATTCCATTCTGGTCAATAAGTGGAGGTGTGCACAATAATTAAGGACTAGCACGTTCAACTGTAAGAACAATTATAAAAAATAAAGAATTATTTTTAGCAGTGGAAAAGACAGCTGTTCCAGTATTGATTAGGAAATATCCTATGACACAGACCACAACTCACATATACATATATATGTTACTTTTTGGGAATATATGCTTGCTTAGTGCTGATTCACTCACTGCTATGTTTTTCCGAAATGAATTTTCAGCGTTAGGGGAGGGGATCTGTATTTTAACCACCAAAAATGACAATATAAGTGATTTTAGAATAAAATTAGCTTCATGTTCATTATTATGAACACAGTGTTATTTTTATGTTTAAAATATTATCGACTGAGGGAAAAAATTACTGTGAAATATTATATATAGCCATGTTATATATGATGATTCTCAGTAATTATAAGCTACTAAAAATTTGTTATAAAAATATCCCATGTCACTATTTATGTTATAAATGTTTTCTGAATATTTTTTGAAACTTAAATTTGAAACTTTTAAACTTATATTGATGAAGGTATATCAGGCTTAGTGTTGAAGTTTGCCGATGATACAATAAAGGTTGACAGGGTTTGTTAATGACAGTAATGGCAGTGTGCTACTGCGATGGGATCAAGAAAATTTGGACAGATGGGCTGAGAAGTGGCAACTAAAGTTTAACCTTGACAAATGCAAAGTACTGCATATGGGTAGAAGTAACCACAGAAAAACGTACCAACTATGTGGTACTACACTTAAGGTGGTATAAAATGAAAAAGACCTGGGAGTAATTGTGCAGTCAGATATGAAGTTTGCTGATCAATACAGACAGGCTGCCAGGGCAGGTCATGGGTTTTTGTCAATGATATATAGTAATTTTGCTAACAGGGAAAAGGAAGTGATTGTCCCTCTGTATAAGGCAGTGGTCAGGCAGCGCCTTGAGTACTGTGTACGGTTCTGGAGGTATCATTTTAGAAAGTGTTATAAGGCCTTGAATGGGTTGAGCATACTGAATTCTGATGCGATTCTTCCACTTGTTAAGATTACGAACCTAAGGGGCATAAATTCAAATTAAGGAACGACAGATGTAGAATAGATGTGCGGAAATTTTCCTTTAGCCAGTGGGTGGTTAATTGCAGGGACAAACTTCCATCTGTCATTTTCGAAGTTGATAGGTTAAATATATTTAAGGAGGAACTGGAGAAACATTGTTTTGTAAATTTTTTTTTTTTTGGCTGATTGCTGCATAAGCTCATATATTTGCTTTCTTGCATCACATGCCACTACTACTATTATGTCATTCTGAATTTGATAATATATATTTAGTAAGAAAGCAACAAAAAATTCAGTGAAAAATTCATATGCAGCTGCATTGTAAACTTCTAAATCCAGTTTGATATACTTATAATTCTTACTGTGAGCATTTAAAAGCTGGGGTTTATTTTTATTAACCAGGTGATGCATCTACTGATGTATAAAATGTGATGTGACCACTAGTTGGTTACCATAGCATTGGCACCTCCGTAGCCAGGTGAGCAGGAGCAGCAGTGCCTAGCACAAACTTCTTGATTAGACCGGGGTTCGAACCCGTGCCCACCAAATACGGAGGATGTGGGAAGGTCAGGGAATGACCACCGCATATCCACAGAGAAATATGGCTTTAGCTGCTAATGCTCTTAAAAACCAAATAACAAACAAACAAACAAACCATGGCATTGGTTTGTTTGTTTAGGGAAACGGGGAACATGCTTTGTAAAAAGGATAGGTGGAACAGGACCAGGGTATGTCTGTCAGGGGCAAAGGTTGATGACATTGTAGAGCGGATATCATCTTTTAAGGGCACAAAAGGTGATATAATTGTACACGTTGGCACTAATGATATTAAGAATAGGAGACCGGCAGAATTACTTAACAAGTACAGGTCACTGTTGAAAAAAAGCAGTGAATTAGGGTTGAATTTGAAAGTGTCTGCAATTCTGCCCAGACACGATAGGAGGGAGTGTATGATGAGAACCTTGTCGAGCAATTCGGCCCTGGAAAGATTGTGCAAGGTTCAAGGGGTAGAATTTTTTTCAGCCTGGTCTGTACTTGTTAACAGAAGGGACTGCTTCTACAGGGATGGGATACACTTAAATAGAAAGGGTGCAAGAATATTTGCTGATGCTATCGAGTCAGTGTTAGATGGATCGGAAAACTGCTAGCTTGGGGGGATACAAGGACTAATAGATTAACAGTAGCCACTGGCAGATGTGAAAGTGATTCTGGCACTGCTTCTATTGGAATGAGCAGAAGCCTGGAAAACAAGATGCAGGATATTTCAGAGACTGTTGGGAGTCATTGCGGTACAAGTAAACGCATGGGTTGCATTAGAGTAGCTAAGAAAAAGAACAGGTGCATATATACTTGCATGTACACCAATGCTAGGAGTAAATGAATTTGAGGTATTGCTCAAAGCATCAAAGGCGGATATTGTTGGGATATCAGAGATATCACACAGATATAAGGAATGCAGAACTGGAATTTGGGGACAACATCTACAGAAAGGATAGAAAAGATAGGAAGGGAGGAGGGGTTATGCTATTAGTTAAGAAACACATAAAATCCAGGGAAGTGCAGCCAGTCGACATTGCTGGACAGTGCAGTGTTGAGTCAGTTTGGTGGGACATAAGCACTGGGAAATCAAAATTGAGAGTAGGAGTGTGGTATAGGCCTAATGACTCTGATGAGTATAATAAGAAACTCTACAGGGAAATAGAGTGGGCCAGTAAATCATAGAGCCTTATAATAGGGGATTTTAATTTCCCAGATATTGACTGGAATTTGTGGGTTGGTCACTCACACACTAGCAAGCCTTTTGTGGATTTATTGGATGATTGTTTTCTACATCAGCATGTTCGGGAGGCAACTAGAGGGAGTAATACTCTTGATCTGATTATCAGTAGTGATTCTTCATGCATTAAGAATCTGCAGATAGAGGAACCATTAGGTGGCAGAGATCACACTGTGCTGAAGTGGGATTTACTCAAAGAGGTAACTACCATCAGGGGCAAAGGGAAGGGTTATTGCTTTCGTAAAGGCGACTACAATGGTCTGAGACAGTATTTAAATTCTATACAGTGTGTTCAACTGATGATGTTACCAACAGCAAATTCAAAATGGGAAGCATTCAAAGAACTTATTTTGGAAGCTACTAGGCTTTACATACCAACTAAGAAATATTATTCAAGGTTTAGGCCTAAATGGATGTCATATGAACTAATGAGACATATGGCAGAGAAGAAAAATGCATGGGATACATATGAATTAACATGTGACACAGAAGCCTATGATAGATATAAGTTGATCTGTAACCAAGTTATAAAGGTGGTTAGGCAGGCGAAGGCAGATTACGAGAAATCTTTGGCAAGGGATGCAAAGAAAAACAGCAAAGAGTTCTTTTCTTATGTAAGCTCTAGAAGGAAGGGGATGAATCAGATTTGTATACTTGATATTGATAGTTCAACTGTTGATGATCCTGCTCAGGTAGCTAACAAACTAAATGATTATTTTGCATCGACATTCACACATGAGGAGTTATTCAGGAAGGGGAATGCCAGAGGTGAAGTAAACTCGGGCAGTAAGCTAGATAATCTTTTTATAACTGAGAGTAAAGTGGAGGAGAAACTGTTAAAGATAAACACAAGAAAGGCACCTTGGGTGGATGGGATATATCCAGTTATACTAAAGGAGGCAGCAAAAGAAATAAGCAAACCCTTAGCCATAATTATGAGAGCTTCCTTGGACACATGGGAGGTACCCATAGACTAGAGATGTGCAAATGTGACCCCAATTCACAAAGGAGGATCAAAGGCTGACACAAGTAATTACAGTAAGTCTTTGTATAGCACGATAGTTGCGTTCCTAGAAACCCTCGTGCAATGCAAAATCGTGCAATATAAACAACAGGCCCTATGGGAAAAATGGGGTTAGGTGCCGACCACCCAAGATTGAACACACATTTGTAACCAAAACATTACCAAACACAATAAATAGTCGTAATAAAATACTTATGCATTTTATTACGACTATTACGTAATAAAATATTGCTAATGCTTTTGCTTCTATCATAAGCAAACTTGTTTTTCGTTTGATTTTCTATCCAAACAGATGACAGCCATTCCATCTCCTCCAATTCTTTGTGTCTTAATCTAATGGATTTTAATTACACTTTGAGTTGTTCCTGCTATGAAAGTTGCTTTTATTTTCTCTGCATTCTTTCTAAATCTCTCGGCGTTCCCTCATTTAGGTCTGTAGCACGTGCAATATCACATGGTCCTTCATTTCGCTCAAAGCGTTTCACAATTTCATATTTTTTCTCTATCGACAGAGGCGGACTGGCCATAATAAGCCTTACCAGGGAAGCCCCGGTGGGCTTGGAGGCCGGTGTGATTTTGGCCATAAACCATAGTATGAGGCCACTATAAATTTTCCCGGGTAAGAATTTTTGACCCAGTCCACCTCCGTTTATCGATATTGCTTTTCTTTATCTCTCTGAATCTGCAATATAGTGTCTTCACCAGGACGCTTCCTTTTCACACCTTTTAAGTATTTTACTCATTTTTAGGGAACAAAGCACAATTACAAAACGAGGAGGCACGCTTGATACACATAAACAAAGTTGCGCGTGTAGCAACTGAATAAACAACACCAAAGGTAGAGACACACTATGAACACCTCACTAGCTCACATTCTACTAAAGCACATTTCTTGGGGTTACTACCATAAAACAATAAAAACAATTTCCAGTTGTGTTCCTGCTGGTGGAATCTGTTATAAACTGGTAGTAAACTCGATCTAATTGCATTTGCGATTATACCGATAGCTGGAATTGTGTTGGTTTTTACGTTATTATGGTGAAATGTGTTTCCCCTTCACTGATATAAAAAACATAAATACATTTTCAGAATCTTCTCTTCATTCCTATCGTGTTGCGTTCGGTTGGGGTGATTTGTGTTCGACTGCCAATTCTTGTACACACAAAGGTGAATCGTGCATAAGCGAATTTGGTTCGTGTTATATAAGATATCATTCCCCTATTTATAAATCGTGTATGATCGAATTCGTGTAATGTAAACATGTGTTATCCGAGGACTGACTGTATAGACCTGGGAGTTTAACTTCTGTTCCAGGAAAATTAATGGAGGCACTGGTTAAAGAAGCACTGCAGGATCATCTAGAGAAGATTTCAGTTATAGCTCGGACACAGCATGGTTTTGTTAAGGGGAAGTCTTGCCTGACCAATTTGATTGGATACTATGATACAGTCACAAAAGAACTGGATGCAGGGAATAATTTTGATATTATATACTTGGATCTTAGAAAGGCTTTTGATACTGTTGCACATGGAAGACTAGGCGCCTCCGTAGCCAGGTGGGAAGGAGCAGCAGTGCGTAGCACACGCTTCTTGATTAGACCGGGGTTCGAGCCCTTCACCACCAAATACGGAAGATGCGGAAAGGTCAGGGAATGACCACCGCACCGGAGCAATATGGCCTTAGTTGCTAATGCTCCTAAAAACCAAATAACAACAATAACATGGAAGACTGCTGCACAAATTGGAGCAGTATGGTATTGGAGGCAAATTGCTGCTATGGATAAAGGGGTGGTTGAGGGGGAGAAGACAGAGAGTGGTAATCAATGGACACTGCTCATCGTGGACTAATGTTATTAGTGGAGTCCCTCAGGGTTCAGTGTTGGGTCCATTATTGTTTTCTGTATTTATAAATAATATTGATGATGGTATATCAAGCTTAATGTCCTAGTTTGCAGACGATACAAAAGTTGGCAGGGTTGTTAAGGACATTACTGATGCTATGCTGCTGCAACAGGATCTGGAAAGGTTGAGCAGATGGGCTGAGAGGTGGTAAATGAAGTTTAACATTGACAAATGTAAAGTACTACATATGGGAAACAGCAACCCCAGAGAAACGTATCAACTCTGTGGTACTACACTGACAGTGGTAGAGAATGAAAATGACCCTGGGGTAATTGTGCAGGCAGATATGAAGTTCTCTGAGCAGTGCAGACGGGCTGCAAGAGTAGCTTATAGTGTCTTATCAATGATATACAGGAATTTTTCTAGCAGGGATAAGGAGGTGATTATTCCCTTGTATAAGGGCCACACTTTGAGTACTGTATACAGGTCTGGATGCCTCATTTCAAGAAGGATGTAGAACTGCTGGAATGAGTACAGAGAAGGATAACAAGGTTAGTGAATGGAACAAAGGGTTGCTCTTGCGAAGAAAGGCTTATGTTTTGCAAATTACAGTGTCTGGAGACTAGGCACCATCGATGTGATCTGATAGAGGTGTATAAAGCATTGAATGGTTTGAGCATGCTGAATGCTGATGGGATTCTGCCTCTTACTCAGAATAATCACCTGAGAGGGCATAAATTCAAATTGAGGAAAGACAGATGTAGGATAGATGTGCGGAAATTTGCCTTTAGCCAGCGGGTAGTTGGTTGGTGGAACAGACTTCCATCCCTTGTTGTGGTAGTTGATACCCTAAATAAATTTAAGGCTCAGCTGGACAGGTTTTTTTTTTTCTGGCTGATGCTGCATAAGCTTGCTTTCTTGCATCATATGCCTCTACTAATGCTAATTGTGTTCACAGTCTTGTGACTTCAACTAGTTTTCTGTTTATTTATGACTTAATGCTTGTTTTGATGACCGTGAGTAATCAAAATATTGATTCTCAACTTTTTGAAAAATTTCATGTCATTTGATGCTGTATAAAATTGCAAAAAAAGTTTTTTTTTTTTTTTTATAAAAATCCTAAACACGAGAGGTATTAGAAACTATAGTAGTTAGTACTGTGCTTGGGTTGGAGGTTGAGTAGATGGAACAAGATATTTGTTGACATTAGACTTGAACTTCTGTAGACTGTAATTATCAGGAAATACATATGAAGGAAGGTTTTTCCAGAAAACAGCAGTTGAATGAATAAACGATGAAGATGAAAAGTTGGTTCTGTGAGTTTGAAGTTGGATAGTAAATGGATGTTGGCTCGTGGCAGCACATGTTCGAACCGCTTTGAAAGAGAGAGCGGGAATTATAGAAGCCAATTCAGAAGAACTGTGCCCGTGGAAGTATCTGCAGAAAAGGCATGCAGCAGAAACAGTATGTCTATGAGACAGCGAGTGGAGACACTCTGTTAGAGAGGAGTCATTAATTAACCTAACCTGCCCTCTTCTGAATGGAATCTAGAATCCTTAGAGAGGTTTTGGAGGCACTGCCCCATATGTGGGAACAATATTCCATGGTAGGGCAGATTTGTGATTTGTACAGAGTGAACAGCTGTTTGGAAGAAAAGTAACGCTGAGAGCGAAAGAGAAAACCAAGTTTTTTAGATGCAGAGGAAGCAATATTTGTAATATGCTTGTGCCAAGAGGGAGAGATTAGATGTCAGTGTAATCCCCAAAAGAGATATAATTGTTTTTGCGTGATATAAGACAAGACTGAGTTTTAGAAGGATTGAAATCAACTAAGTTGTCTTTGTCCCACTGGAGAATTACTTGGAGATCGGCATTTAAGGAATTGGTAGCTGATATTCGTGAAGTTGAAGCTGATTGAGCAGCGCAAAATTTCTCAAAATGGAAAGTGGAATGCAATGGAAGAAGGTCATTAATATACAAGAGGAAAAGAGTGGTGGAAAGAACTGAACCTTGGGGGACACTAGCATTAGTGGAGAAGTTAGAAGACAGAGAGCCATCACTCTCTGTGAGTGATCAGAGAGAAAACTGGATAAACAATTACTACATACAATATTATTCCATCTTATTGTTGGCAAACAATAAGATGGAAGCTTGTTTAGAAGACCTTATTCCAAACACAATCGAAAGCCGTTGAGATGTCAAGAGCAACTGCTTGACACTGAACTTTTCCATTGAATTTGTCCATAAATGGGTAACATAAGCCAGAATATCACCAGTGGATCGACACTGATGGAATCTATACTGGCGATTATTGATCAGATGGAAGGTTTCTAGGTAGTTTAAGAGTTAGCGGTTAATTGATTTCTCCATTACTTTAGAAAGAGTTGAAGTAATTGCAATGGGACGATAATTGGATGGGAGGGATTTGTCACCCTTTTGTTTTAGGAACTGGCTGGATATGAGCAAATTTCAAAGCAGAAGGAAAAATACCTTTGGAATAAGAAAGTGAAAAAAAGGTGGCAAAGAACAGAACTAAGTTCAGGAGCACAGGTTTTGAGAACAAATGGAGAGATACCATCAGGATCTGGAGCTTTCTTAGCATCAAGATTTGTTAAAATCCTTCTGACATTGTTTTGACGGAAGACCATAGGAGGCATTGAATGGAGCATGTAGGGAATGGTGGGAGGTTTTTTTCCAAGATCATTAATACATGAGTTGGAAGAAAAATGGGATGCTAGCAGGTCTACTTTACCCTTGGCTGAAGTGAAAATAGAACCATCTGATTTTGACAGAGGTTGAAGCAGAGATGGGAAAAGTTGCGGCCAATAGCTTTGTCAAGAGATCAGAATGCTCGGCTACCATTAGGGCAAGAAGCAAGTTTTCTTCTCTTAGCCTGTTCAAAATCTAGTTTGGACTGATTAATAATTGCTTTGCAGTTGTTGCGAACTTTGGTGTAGGCAGAAAAATTGAAACTGAAGAATTGGAAACAAGCCAGTTACGATATGCAATGTTCTTCTCTTGAACAGCCTTAGCATATTTATTGGAAAACCAAGGTTTAGATAAAGGATGAGATTTTAAAGTGGAGTGTGGAATAAAGGATTTCATTCCTACAAGAATAATTTCACTGACACGATCTGAGCAAACGTTGACATTAGAAGTTTTGAAACACTAATCTGGCCAAGGATATATATATTATTAATGAGAAAACCCACTGAGCTTCAGTTATTTATAATTTCTATGCTTCTGTGTGGTTCAGTTATTTATAACTGAACCACACAGAAGCATAGAAGACACACATGATATTTTGCTATCGTACAGATAAAGAAGGTGAATGTGTGGTGGGCAAACCACTGCTCCACCTGTTTGATGTGTCTAGTTCAATGGGTTTTCTCATGGAAAGTGGAAGGAAAGTCTTTGTGGGATGAAAATAATCATTATTCCTTCACACAGGATATGTATATTAAATAAGGCACACAGCATATGTGGAATCGTTTTTTTTTTGTAACATATACACATTAAAGTTTAATTTTTAATTTTTTTTGAAGTGATCCATTATGAATATTGGATGGTACTTGGGTCAAATTAGAAAATTTAATTTTCCGTTTTCTTCTTTGAGTAAGCACTATTTATTAATGGCAGCAGAAACAGTAACAATGATTTAAATATTAGTATTATGCATAACAGATTGACTATTAATAAGATTGGCTTTCATGTTACTTTGACTTGGTGATATATTATTCATTGTTATTTAATTTGAATTGAAAAAAAAAAAAAAAACAAAAAAACACTGAATTGAAGAAAAAAACTTTAAAACATTATTTACATTTTTCTTTTCCAGCTTCTTCAAAAAATATATATCATTTATCTCATCTGATGCATGGCATTCTTTATACACTTCTGTTAAAGGGGACTCTAACAGAAACTATTACATTTGTTTATGGTCTTATTAACCAAGACACTTTGGCTTTTGTGAATGGACATTTGAATATTATAAAAAAACGACTGAATTTTTGTCGTAAATTCAAAGTATCTTCACCTCTAAATGTCAAGGATTTCTTTGAGAAAATTAAAGGATTAAAAAGTATAGCCATAAGGAGAGTAGTGAAAAGCTTCACAAGGATTTTTGCAGCCTATTTTGCAAACTCTCCCATTTATATATATCCAGCATATTGGGGAAAAACAGTGATATCACTTTTGAGAAAACAGAATCATACAGGTAAGCTCAAGTATATTGTTTATCTCATCTATCAGGTGTATTGATAAGATTGGTATGTTTATATAGGGTGGGCTGGGGTGGAATGTGTAGTATGTAAATGGATAAATTTCATTGTCTATGTCATATCCAGTACTAATGATTTCATGGCATGATCTAATATCCTTATATACAAAGGGTACTAGGAAAGTTTTGCAATACAGCTTTGTTTATTTAATTTTTTCAAAGTAATTTCCTCTACATTCAATACACCTCTCCATCCTCCGAAACCAATCTTTAAACCAGTTCTGCCAAGTTTCACTAGGGAGTAAAGCACACTCGTTGTCCCAAGCCCGTAGAAGGTCCTCATCACTGGAAAACCGCCTCCCTTTTAGCTTCATTTTCACATGCGGAAACAGTGCAAAGTCGCAGGGAGCAAGGTCTGGACTGTAGGGAGGGTGCTCGAGAAGTTTCAGTCCTGTCGTGGTCAAATATTCGGTGCAGGCTTTGGCGCGGCGAGCTGCAGCATTATCGTGATGGAGGTACCAGGTGTCCATTCTTGACTTTGGCCGCAGGTTCTTCGTAGATCCAATGACTTTAGGCAGGCATTGTTCAGTATACCACTTAGCTGTGACTGTCTTCTGCATGTCCAAAATGACACGTTCCACAATTCCACTCGATTTGAAAAATACAGCTATCATTTTCTTCTTTACAGATCGGGATTTTCTGACAATTACGGGTGTGTCGTCATCATCAAAGACCCAAACTTTGTTTTGAGCCTTGGTCGGCAGATCGTAATAGTACAGCCAAGTCTCGTCACCTGTCACGATGTTGTTCACATACCGAGATTGTCCGTTATCAAACTTTTTTAACATCTCCCGGCACCAAGTCACACGTTGTGTCATCTGCTCTTCAGTCAGTTGATGCGGCACCCAGAGAGAACAAAGTTTCTTCACGTGCAAATGATCTTGCAGAATCGAACGAATTGCTGGTGCATTTAGGCCCAAAGTATCCTCTATCTGTTGGTAGGTCACTCGCCTGTTTTCGTCAAGCATTTTCCTCACAGCAGTAACGTTTTCCTCCGTAACTGACGTTCGTGGCCTTCCCGGCCTCTCAGAATCCTCCAGAGTGAAATTTCCCCTTTGGAATTCTCTATACCACCTGAATATCGTTGTACGATGTGGACAGTCATCATCTAGTGCAAGAGTCATTTCTTCTAAGCACTGGTCTATGGTTAAACCACGCACGAAATTATACCGCAAAACTGTCCTTATCTCATTTCGTGACCACGATGCCATCGCAAGCACTTTACACTCTCACTACTAATGAATAACTGAGCCCATCGACTTGGCGCGGCGGCTACTATGCATGTATGAACATGTCTCAACATGCAGCAACAAGCAGCTTCCTGTGATTCATTGTTGCGTCATATTGCAAAACTTTCCTAGTACCCTTTGTACATCGCTTCCATTATAGATGCACCAACAACTATAGGTATATTAAAACTATATAACAGACAATGCAATATACTTATAATTGTTGGTGTATCTATAATGTAAGTGTTGTATGATCAGAAGGCATATGTAAACTCAAGTTTTAGGGTAAGATTAACAAAACAGCATTTGAAAGGAATTTTATCACATAAAACAATATTTAGTTGCCTTTCAAGAATGTTGAGCTTGTCCAAACAGGGAATGCTCCTAAATTTCATGTCATATTTACATTGAGGAAATAGATAAATGATTACTATAGAATTTCTTGATTCCCACTGATTTAGAAAAATGCTTTTCTAAATCAGTTTTGTGCTCTGATTTCAAATATGTTTTTGGTTTTTTCCTAACGTTGCACTTTTCATAATACAACTACTGATGATATCAATACAAGTTAATTAAGACAATTTCATCACAAAACACACAACTGGTTACAATTACATCTTTATCACTTTTACAGATAAAACCTTTAACTATTAGCTAAACAGCTAATAGTTAAAATAATAAAATAATAAAGTACACTATTGTAAAAAAGATATGTACAATTTAAAAATTTCTGTGGGTGATTTTCTGTGATACACTTTTTCTCGAAGGTTATTGTACACCATCCAGCCATAGACTGCAACATACGTTTGTTACAGTACCTTGGTGGTAATTTTCCATTTACTTAATGTCTTGATGGAATCATCTCCATACTTATTACTGTACCAAGGATTTCAGGAAAGAAGTCTAAATCAAAATGCAAGAAAGATACCTTGGTGGTAATTTTCCATTTACTTAATGTCTTGATGCAATCATCTCCATACTTATTACTGTACCAAGGTTTTCAGGAAAGAAGTCTAAATCAAAATGCAAGAAAGAAAGTTTCAGTGACATATGACACTCCATTTCTTTGTATACATTGAGCAGTTTCTGAATACCATCTTTGTATGTGAGAAACCTGTGGTTACCCAAAATGTTTTTACAAAGCCATTTGAAAGCCTACCATATTATAGGCTTTAGATGAACAGAGCAATATGGATGGATGGCTTTATGTTTCTGTAATGCTAAAGATTGAATTTCAAACTTTGTTGTGAGGAGTTGATGGAGAGGTGCCATTCAGATGTAATGTGTACTTGTGATTTATTTAGCATTAGCATTAGTAGAGGCATATGATACAAGAAAGCAAGCTTATGCAGCATCAGCCAAAAAAAAAAAAAAAAAAAGCTCCCATTTAACCCCTCCGTTCGTTCCAAATGCCTGTCCAGCTCAGCCTTAAATTTATTTAGGCTATCATCTTCCACAACAAAGGATGGAAGTCTGTTCTACCAACCAACTACCCTCTGACTAAAGGCAAACTTCCGCACATCTATCCTACATCTGTCTTTCCTCAATTTGAATTTATGCCCTCTCAGGTGATTATTCTGAGAAAGACGAAGAATCCCATCAGCATTGAGCATTCTCAAACCATTCAAGGCTTTATACACCTCATTCAGATCACCTCGCAGGTGCCTAGTCTCCAGACACTATAATTTGCAAAACTTAAGCCTTTCTCCTTATTTAGGAAAGAGTTGCACATGTAGCAGAATTTGTTGGGGTGATTTTTATACTTTCAGGGTATGATGATCAATGTTTCAGTAATTCATTGGATCTCACATGGAAAAATTCATAATCAAATTATTATAATATGAAATAACAGATATTTTCAAACAATTATATAAATATGAATAATAATAATGAATAATAATTATTCTAATGTTATTAGTGGAGTCCCTCAGGCTTCAGTATTGGGTCCATTATTCTTTTCTGTATTTATAAATGATATTGATGATGGTATATCAAGCTTAATGTCCAAGTTTGCAGACGATACGAAGGTTGGCAGGATTGTCAAGGACACTACTGACACTATGCTACTTCAACAGGATCTGGAAAGGTTGAGCAGATGGGCTGAGAGGTGGCAAATGAAGTTTAACATTGACAAATGTAAAGTACTACATATGGGAAACAGCAACCCCAGAGAAACGTATCAACTCTGTGGTACTACACTGACAGTGGTAGAGAATGAAAGGGACCTGAGGGTGGTTGTGCAGGCAGATATGAAGTTTTCTGAGCAGTGCAGACGGGCTGGAAGAGTAGCTCA
Organism: Mastigoproctus giganteus; assembly: GCF_048544385.1. NCBI lineage: Eukaryota > Metazoa > Arthropoda > Arachnida > Uropygi > Thelyphonidae > Mastigoproctus > Mastigoproctus giganteus. The sequence goes on along the minus strand of NC_143584.1, from coordinate 106,612,241 downwards.
TGGTGTATTGTCGATGATATATAGGAATTTTTCTAGCAGGGATAAGGAGGTGATTATTCTCTTGTATAAGGCAATGGTCAGGCCACACCTAGAGTACTGTATACAGGTCTGGAGGTCTCATTTCAAGAAGGATGTAGAGATGCTGGAACGAGTACAGAGAAGGGCAACAAGATTAGTGAATGGAACAAAGGGGTGCTCTTACAAAGAAAGGCTTAAGTTTTGCAAATTAGTGTTTGGAGACTAGGCACCAGCGAGGTGATCTGATAGAGGTGGATAAAGCCTTGAATGGTTTGAGCATGCTCAATGCTGATGGGATTCTTCCTCTTGCTCAGAATAATCACCTGAGAGGGCATAAATTCAAATTGAGAAAAGACAGATGTAGGATAGACGTGAGGAAATTTGCCTTTAGCCAGCGGGTGGTTGGTTGGTGGAATAGACTTCCATCCCTTGTCATGGAAGTTGATAGCCTAAATAAGTTTAAGGTTCAGCTGGACAGGTATTTCGAACGAACAGAGGGGTGAAGTGGAAGTGGTTATTTTTTATTTATTTATTTATTTATTTTTATTTTTATTTTTTTTTTGGCTGATGCTGCATAAGCTTGCTTTCTTGCATCAAATGCCTCTACTAATGCTAATTATATTCATGTAAACTATAGATATATTAAAACTTACCTACTGATAAGTATGTATGTGAGTGGCATAATTAGTCTCGTGATGTTCGTATTCATGTAATTGGGTTTATCACAAAAACTAGTTGTTCTAGAGGAAACTGAAAACAGATATTTAGAATCAGCAACCAAAGATCTATCTAGTACCATATTTTATTTTCATTGAAAAAAAATATTATTGATCTCTGTAATTAATTCCCTTAAAGATGATTCAACATTGCTGTTCTATTATGTTCCCAGTTTTTTTTTTAATTTAAAAGTTACAAGTTATTATTGTTTTGATATATGTTGAATTTATTATTTATTCTGAAATCTGTGTTTTGGTTAGATTTCTGTGTGGTTTATCCATATAGTAGTTCATATTCAGAAAAAGGAAAATTCTTCTGATGCCACTAATTTTAGGCTTATTTCTACATGTTGTTTTTACCTGTCCTAGCTGGTTATATCTTTGATTGATAAATAGCATCTCTTCATTATAGTTGTCCTAGATCTGCTGTCATGTGTTTTAATCAGTTTTTGTTTAGATTATACAAGGCTTGGCAAAATCACATAGATATTTATGTAATTTGTATATATATGTTACACTGGTCAAAACAGTTAAGGGATTACAGAATCTACAAACAGTTTTTGTGTAAATATGTTGACCTACATATCTGATTATGTAGGTGAATTTCTGATTGGTTTGTGTTGAAAACATTCAAAATAGTTCCAGGAATATTATATTATCGGAACATGGCATATCAGAAACAAAGTATTATTTCTGATGTTGTGTATTTATGTTCTCTGTCTGGACCAATTACATAGGTTTCCTCTTATCCTACTGTTGTCTCTGTGATGATTAGCATCTCTGCTTAGCCAGATGTGTATGTTATACAGGAACTCCCCGACTTACATAAGAGTTGCGTTCCATGGAATGCTGTGCAATTTGGATTTTATGTAAGTCGGAATTTCCCCCATGCTTGTGCGACATTTGCAATTGTGCTCACTGAATTGATTGAACCAAATGTTCAACGAACATATAAATAGAATTATTATTGTATTTATTCAATTTTTTATCTCATGTGCAGGAAAAATTACAAAATCGTGCAATTTAAAAAATTTTAAAATTATAAAATTACAAAAAGAGAGAGGAGACAGGTATAACATCAGTAAGTTTTACCTCTCGAGCATTGTTGCCAGAATCGCTGTTTTCAGCTGATAAGTATGCCGCTGCAGAGGTTAAGGGCTGTGGAGGTTTAGAAGGGGTCGGCCGCTCAACCTTACGAAAGAACATATTGATGGATGACTGGACAGTCGCTTTTTTTCTTTTCATTGTAGATTTCTTTGTAGCAATCAAGCATATAATTCACCCCTCTGTTAACTGTCAGGATCCATTTTCTCAAACCTCACCATTGCCGATACAATTTCATGAAATGCCATTGCCATCTCTCTAGCGATGAAGCATCTCGGCTCCTCATTTGGTTCATCTTGAGTTGCGTTAGAATTTTCTTCTTTCACTATCGCTGCCTGCGAGTCAATAAGTTCTTCGTTAGATAATTCCTTCTCTTCTTCTCCTATTAACACCTCCACGTCTTTGGCAAAAACCTCCAACTGAAGCAGCTCTGCAACCTTTGCAATCTTATCTGTAATCTCTTCATATGATTCGTCTTTTTCAAATCCTTCAAAACCTTTTACATGTCATGTGCATATTTTCTTCCATGCGCCATTTAAACAACTTTTAGTAATTTCTGCCCAGGCCTTATTAATGTTTAAGATGGCTTGGTAAATATTATAGGATTTCCAAAAGTCTCTTAACATAAAATTTTTCTCACTGTCTACTGCAGACAATGCCTGAGCAAATGTTGTGCGTAAAATAGTATGCTTTTAAATTCGAAATAACACCCTGATCCATAGGTTGGTTGAGTGAAGTCGTGTTTGGTGGCAGAAATATGACTCTCATGTTCGAGTTTAAATCATCTAGATGCATAGGATGCTCAGGAGTATTATCTAATAGAAGCAAAATCTTGAAAGGGACATCTTTGTCTTTACAATATTTTTCAACCTCAGAAATGAAGCAGCATTTAAACCAATCCTCAAAGAGAGATATTGTTATCCATGCTCTCTGGTTCGATCGGAAATGCACAGGTAGGATGACTTTATTGATGCCCTTAAATGCACAAGGATTTCCAGAATAGTGCACAGGCAGTGGTTTTAATCTGTAATCTCCCGCTGCATTAGCCCAAACAAGAGCATGGCTATATCTTTTGATGCCTTGAAACCTGGCATTGTATTTTCTTCTATGGCAATGTAAGTTCGATCTGGCATTTTTTCCCATACAGAGCAGTCTTCTGAATGTTAAAAATTTGCTGCATTGAATAGCCACTTTCATCAATAATTTTTTCCTACACATCACAAAATTTCTCTGAGTTGCAGCATCGGCATGGCGACTTCATCGCATACTTTAACGTTGAAACCAGCGTGATGCTTGAACCTGTTAAACCACCCATTGCTTGCCACAAACTTGGGTTGGGGTCTGCCGTACTTGTCCTTAATATCTTTATAAATACAGTCCATTCCGGTTATTTGGGACACATTGGGACTAATGCATTTTGGCCCGATTAAGCGGCTGCTCCAGTTATCCGAAGTTTCATGTAAATAGTTAAAAATACAATGTACTCTCCCTTTACAATTGGTTCACTGTACAATCAAATCATGTCACGACGAACTCAACATAGTAAAGTACCGTTCACTATACGATGTGCAGTAAGCGTCGGTCATTGTGATCACATTTGTGAATTGAATTTTAATTCTATTAAACAGAAATTCTAATTAGTGAAAATAGGAGGAATATTATCCACAGGCTATAAAAGTAAAGATATATTAAGCACAAATTTAGCCTTTTACCTTACCAATTAAAAAATTAAATGATACGTGAAAATCGGAAGAATATAAGTGATAATCGGAATAATTAATACGTACTGTAATATGTATATATGAACTAGTTGACAGTTCTGTTCACTGACATTTGTGGGTGGGGATTAAAATTTAAAACAGTAAAAAGATAAGCAATCAATAACAAAGAACACAGCACACACAAATTGCAAGTAACACAATATGCGCAAGTGAAAACAGAGTAACAAGTTATGAAGCTTTAAAAATAGGAATAAAGAGAAGATCTGAAAATTAATTTTTTATATAATTGAAGATTTCATGGAAGTGTAAACACATTTCACCATAATAACCCACAGAATTCCAGCTGTTGGTATTATCGCAAATTCAGTAAGATCGAGTTTACTGTCCATTTATGATAGATTTCATAACAGAAAAGCCCAATAAACAGGTGACTGCTTATTGTTTTATGGTTCTGACCTCCAGAATTTCGACTGGTTCAGTCGGAGACAATCGTAGGATAATCTCCAGTGCTGCGGTCTCCTGCCCCAATGAAACAGCATGCTGTCCCAATTAAACGAAGTAAACCCTGGCTATTTTCTCGATTGGTTTCTTAAGATTTGCCCCAAATAAATGGCTGCCCCGATTAACCGGTGGCCCAAATAACCGGAATCCACTGTACTTGTTGCTTTTGCTTGAATGGTCATTGGACTCGGGTGCACTCGCTTCCGAATCTGATTTTCCATCCATATTATTAACAGTTGTTCCATCTTCGATATCGCACCTGAACACTGTTTTGTGTTCAGGTGCGATATCGAAGTTGATCACTGTTGATCTTAAGTGTGTTGATCCTTTGACATTTATACATGCACTGTCCTTTAAAATAGTACAGTATTCACTGTTGAAGCAGCGAGACCTAATTCCTTTTTGCAATAGATGACAATCTTTGTCCTGCTTCGTACTTCTTAATTAATCAACTTATTTCTAAATAAATTTTGTTTCATTTCCTGGTACTGCCTCCTCTTGCACTTTCTGTTGGTCCCTTTCCCTTCATCATTGTAATATGTAAATAGGAATGAAGAGAAATTTTTTGAAAATTTGTGTTTTTTATGATTGAAGATTTCAGTGAAAATTTCACCATAATAATGTAAAAACCCACACAATTCCAGGTATCGGTATTATCGCAAATGCAATAAGATCGAGTTTACTACCCGTTTATAATAGATTGCCCTAATAGAAAAGCCCAATAAACCAGAAATGCAAATTGTTTTTATTGTTTTATGGTAGTGATCTCCAGAAATGCGTTTTATAAAAATATCACAAAGGCGTTCAAAATTGATTCTTATAATGGAACATATCAAGATGATGAAAGTTTAGTGCAATTTCCATTATAAAAATGACCTTTTACAGAGATTAATAGTGAAAATTCAACTTTCAAAGTCTTGGAATGAATTACAATGTGTTACTGGGTTCACATTACGATATTTTCACAATACCTCTATTTATTCTTACGAGATGCAAAATAAATTTCCACGATTTTTTTAAGTTTGCACTGACCGGCAATAACTTACGTAAAGTCGAATTTCCGTAAGTCGAGTATTACGTAAGTCTGGGAGTTCCTGTATTGTGTTTTAATTGTTGTTGTCGTTGTTGTTTCTGGCCTTTTGAAGCTAGGAATCAGTCTTTTATCTGGATTGCAGATTCCTGGCCTCTGGTATGAGGAGCCTGGCCAGGTGTGTCTCTTTATCTAAGCTGCCCTCAGTCCACATTGGAATGGAAGGACAGTCCAGTCTTGGGATTTATTTGCAAATAGGATATTGAAGGTGAAATAGTTGGGTGATGGTGAAGAAGGCAGGGAAGAAAGTTTGAGGCAACTACCAAGAAACATTTTGCCTGTCAGAAACATCCAAAGATTGGATGAACAGGGGAACAGACAAATAGGAAAGGGGCCAGCCCATAAGCCTATCAGTAGTTTGCATATGTATGACTGGAAGACAGTACAACTGTAACGAGACTAACACAGCACAATCAAGTAGATGGTGCAGCAGTATCTTTGTATTTCATGCTCTTTGATTATGGGTGTAATAATGCATGTAATACATTATTATACCTGAATAGGGATTCAGGTATCTCACATTCTTTAATTCACGATTTGATGCTCATAGTCAGGATGTGTAGGAGAAATGGCATGAATTCAGCATTCTGATAGGCATTTATGAGAGTTTATGAAGAACAGAGTGGATGACCTCAAAGGAATTAAAATAGGCCCATCAAGCTCTCAGCTACCCAACTGATCACCAGAGCTCTCACTTGTCTTATTATTGGGGATTTTAACTTTCCAAATATTGACTGTAACTTGTGGTTGGTTTCTCACACAACAGCAAGACTT